>NW_009929651.1:70455-70720 GCF_000696875.1 Nestor notabilis | reverse complement strand
CTCCTGCTGCCTCCTGGGCACCTGCTGGTGCAAGAGCTGCCTCAGCGTGTGCGTCCTGGCAGCCCTCTGCTTCGCCTCGCTGGCCCTGGTGCGCCAGTACGTGCGGGACCTCGTGCTCTGGGCCGAGAGCCTGGACAGCCTGGCCGGCGTGCTGCTCTTTACCGTGGGCTTTATCATCGTGTCCTTCCCCTGCGGCTGGGGGTACATTCTACTCAACGTGGCCGCCAGCTGCCTCTCCGGCTTTTTGCCGGGGGTTGGGGGTGTT
>NW_009929651.1:0-70404 GCF_000696875.1 Nestor notabilis | reverse complement strand
TGGGCGCGGGCCAGGATCCAGGGCAGCGAGACACTCAGTGCCATCGTCCGTGTCGTGGAGGGCGGCAGCGGCCTCAAGGTGGTGGCTCTGGCACGGCTGACGCCGATCCCCTTTGGGCTGCAGAATGCCGTCTTTGCGGTGAGTTCCCGTATGGCCAAGGAAGAAGCTCTGGCTGGAAGGATGGCTTGCATCATAGTGGCTGGGGTCACTGGTGGAGGTTGCTTCCTTTCCCGGTTCGAAACCTGTGTTTCTTTCTCTTCTAACAGCAGTAAAAGTAATCCCCCCTTAGCTGCTTTTGCTAGTGGCGCTACCATGTTTGTGGGGGGATGGCAGGTTTTCAAGGTGCCTTTTCGGTGGCGTTGTGTTAGAGCTGCTCTCTAGCTTTCAAGACTATATTGTGATGTTGGAAAGAAGCACCAATGTACTGGTTAGCAGAATCTGTGGAGAACATAACAGTTTCGAAGTGCCTGTGTTTTTAAAGTGATTGGAGTGGGAGGGAAAGTTGTATTTTTAAGTGGTCTTGCCAGATCTCTTGAAACTACTTCATATAAGTAATTACATTGGAAAGAAAGAAATTGACAAGATTTCTACTCAGTTTGGTTGGTATTTGTAGCATACATCTGCTAAATCCGTATAGGGTAGGCTCATGCACATGAGAGAGGCTGCGTGTCTTGGGCAAGCAGCAAGGTGTACCCTCAGAGCTGAAGAGACTGTACACCACAGTGGTATTGAAAGTTAGTTTAAACTTGACTTTGGAAGGGGGTTAGTCTTGCTTTTCTTTCTACTTTTAGATGATTGGTGTGTTCTTCAAGAGTAATCATGTAAAATTTATAAACTTACTCTTCTCTTTAGTCATCTTAAAGGAGAAAGTAAAGAAGAGCATGGAGGGTCCCCTTTTTGTGTACCATCATGCTGATGATGACAGTTTCAGACCCTCATCTCTTCCTGAGTGCTTTGTCTGAAGGTTTTGTTTTCGGCTGTGTGTTACGCCTCAGTTGTGTCTGCTAAGTCTGTGAAATCAAAACAAAGCAAACCAGATGGTGAAATATTTTAAACGTTTAACAGTAACTTGTATGTTCTTTAGTGTAAGAGATCCTCTAAAAAAGTGATTTGATCTGCCACTTTGTTACAGCACACTTTCTTTCCCCTCTTCTGCAGTCCTGGTCCTGTACCGTTCTGAAGTGCTTGCTTAATTCTGACAAAATCATCTGATTGAAATGAATAGATCACTGAATACCAAATTTTTTATTTAAGAAAAAATCCACACAATTTTTAGGGGTTAACGCCCACATCAAATTTTTAAAATTGCTGTGTATAAAGCTACGTATGCTGAGGTATTCATCTCGAGAGCTTCAATCTCTGTCCATAAAAGCTGTAGCAACTTAAAATTTCTTTTTAAGCAGGTCCTTTAACTGTTTCCTTGTAATGATTGAGAAGAACCTCGACTGTTTCATTTATTTACCTGTATTACTGCAGGACAGAGGAAGCTTGGACCCATGCAGCTGGGAGCAGAGTCCCCCTGGAGTCCAAGCTCCTAGCCTTGCAGATGAAGCTTCTGCTGTAGTGTGACCCTCCTAGAGTGGGGAGAGCTGTTGTGCTTCAGTTGTTCACAGCTTCTGGGTGTCACTTGAAGTAGTCAGCAGATGTTGTAGAGTAGTATTGGATCTCAAGAACTGGCTGGAGAATTACTGGGTTAAAAAGACTTCCTTCCTGACAAACCCTTTGGTTGGAAACACAATTGAGCAGAGTATTCAGGCCAGTGCAATATTAAAATGATGCTGTAAATCAGCATTTTGTATTCTCTAACTACTGCAAGCTAAGTAATTTTCTTTCCAGGGGGAAGGTTTCAGTGTTAAAATAATAGATAGGAAATGAGATGAAACCAGATTCTTGATATGCTAGGTAACTTGGATATTGCCTGCTAAAATCAGTTCGGGTTACATCTATTACCCAGATTTACTACTTCACAGCATAGTCAAATTAAGCACAGTGTGTTCAAATTTTAACTGAGAACATTTAGTATGAACTGCTAGATTACTGAAAAGTAAAGATGTTGCATGCAAATCCATGAATTCAGAGCAGTTTCTCGCCATGAATCATGTTTAAGCTACGTATATAATACAAAATTCTACCTACATAGGTCAAGCTGTTTATTTATTTGAAATCTGATTTATTTGAAAGCTTAATGCTTTATTTAAGTTAAAATATAAGGGGGTTTGGGGTGCCCTAATTATCTATTCATTCCCCATCCTAGCAACTTCAGCAATGGGTTTGAAAAGGATTGTTCTTAATAGTGGTAAACAGTGAACTTAACCTATGCACTTTTAATTTTCAAGTAGTCTGTTTTGTGTGTCTTTTCTGTGTGTGTATGTATAAGTAAACAGGACGTTATGAGAATGCTTAAATGAGAGGGAAGGGAGGAAGTGACACGTGAAGTCCAGGGCAAGGCATAACCTTGATGTGAGAGTGGTCATCTGCAGGGCTGGGATTAATTAATGGATTTCCACAAGCACTTGTTCAGTGGTCTGTACCACCTGCTGAGGGGTTTGGGGAGGTTGAATTGACAGGGAGTGTTCCTTAGTCTTTCACCAGCCAGACATGAGCATCTTGCTTCTTAAATTCATTTTGCTGCTCTTTGGGAAAGTGCTGATAGTAGGAGCAGTGGGGTAATGCATTTACTTGCCTTTATGAAGGCCTAGAAACTTGTTAACTGAAAGCATGTTTGTATTTCTCTTTGAGTGGGTTTTGCTTAATTGTTGCTCCTGTGATGCCAGGTTGGCCTCAGCTGCTGGGGTGGGCTGATAGCTGTTACCTGGAGTGTTTGCTCACCCGCAGCCCTCTTCCCTTGGCAACTGAGCATTTTGAAGGCAGGTCTGTAAGGAGCCCTGGTATGCAGGTTATCTCCTCCTTCCTATTAGTAGGTCCCTGGAGTGAGGTTTGTGCAAACTGATTCTTTGTAGTGCCACCTGTAAGTTAGATCAGAATTCATCTTTATTTTTTTTTCTCTTTGAGAGGAATATCACATGTATGAAATAATCTGGCAAAAAAAAATAAAAACCTTGAGTGTCCAAGTGGACATCTCTGTTCCAGAAATGCACAGAGTGAGATCAGATGTGAGGAAATGGTAACTGCTTTGCAGGAACAGGCAGGCTGCTTATTCTGCTTGTTGGAAGGTTGATAGCTGGTTTTTGTTTTGTTTTTTATTTACTACCTGGTGGTGGTGTTCTGGGTTTTGTTCTTCCCCTCTTCCCCCCCTCCCCTTAGAAAATAAAGAGCATCAATGTTGTCCTTTGCTCTCGGTTGCTAAGCCTACCAGATCTGAAACACAGGTATTTGTGAATTAAGGGGAGAGAAATCTACTGCAATCCCTAAAGGCATGTGAAACCCCCAACAAAGACCTGACACAAGCATTTATTCTTTGACAGGACTGAACCAAAGTTGTGAGCTGTAACGAATACACAAAAATTCTACCAGACAAAGCCTGTCCAAGGCTTAGTGGGAGATTTTCTGGCTAACGATCTTGTTACCAGAGCAGTTAGGTAGTTCTTAATTTCATGTAAATATGTCAGTATGGCTCATAAAACAATTATATCCATGCTTGCCTTGGGATTTCACTGTTAATTTTTGCTGGCTTGAACTTTGGCTAGAAATGGAGTTCTGGTGGTTTCTGTTTGGCAGAAGCTGTGTTTGTCTGGCCACACAGACCCCAGTCTAGCAGGTTTATAGAACAGGTGAAGTTCATAAAAGGAAAGATATGGAAAGCTGTAAGTTCTGTTGCAGATTTCTCTACTTTCTTAGGTAGGGACACTGTCTACCTCTTGTACATCCTGGGAGAAGGAATATCAGTGTAGGTCTAAGCCTTGCAAACCAGGGTTGAAAAGGGCACATGCAAAATTCCACCCCCTTTCCCTAGCTTTCATTTTAATGGAAGCAGAGGTTGCAGTTCAGTGTGTCCACTAGCAGCCTCTCCTTTGTTTGGAAACAGTCTCTGTCATGGCTCAGGAGGTCCAATTGCTTCAGATCAAATCCAGGTGAGCACATGTGTTGCTCTGCAGCCGAAGTGTCCTTAATATGTGTACAGAAATGAGAGAGGTGCCTGGGAGTGTTAAAACAATCTGTGGGAAGTTTCCCAGCTCCATTAGATGTAATGACAATGCCCTACTTAGCAGATCTTGCCTCAGCATTAGTATTTCAGACACTTTTAATAGCAGCTCTTTCATTCCCTTGGTAATACAGTAAATTTTGGTTGTGCATTCTTCCTGCATGGCCCAGATTACTCTTATATTCAGGGGGGAAAAAAAAGTTTCAAAGCATTGGTCAAATGTGAAGTTCTAATGTAATTGGAGAGGGACTTTTTACAAGGGCATGTAGGGATAGGACAAAGTGTAATGTCTTTAATCTTAAGGAGGGTAGATTTAGGTTAGATGTGAGGAACAAACTCTTTACTGTGAGGGTGGTGAGGTACTGGAACAGGTTGCCCAGAAAAGTTGTGGATGCTTCATCCTTGGATGAAGCTTTGTGCAGCACAAAGCCTTGGACGGGGCTTTGTGCAGCCTCGTCTAAGTGTAAGGTGTCCCTGCCCACGGCATGGGGTTGGAACTGGATGATCTTAAGGTCTAACCATTCTATGATTCTATGAATTATGTAGCGCTTTTTCATTATAAACCTAAATTAATCTTGTGTAGAGAGGAACTGTATTATTTGTGGTGCTGGTATATATTTCAGTCTGTGGGAAGAATAATTTGCAGCGTGAAGTTTTGATTCGAGTTATTGGATCTTGTTCCAGTGAATCAATCTTTGTGCTTCATTGCATTTGCCTCCTCCATTGCCCTTACTTCCTCCCAAAAACTTTCCACTGATTGTGCTTAGAGCTCTGAGAATTTAGCACTGTGACTTTCATAGTAACCAAAGTTTATTTTAAGAATAGCATGATGAAATGAGTAACTTTGCTGCTATTCTCTTGTCTTCGACATTGTACAGAACTGTCAAGGTCAATAATTTCCATGTAGGCTCCCAGTGTAAGGGGCTGTTCTTAATTAGAACTTGTTTTATGACTGTGTGATCAACTGAATTGTCTGGAAAATTCCGTAGGCTGCTTGTTTCAGAATCACCCTTTTTGTACTAATTTTTTAACCCATAGTTTCCTCCTGTTTCTATTTTTCTCGACCACGTATCCTTTGGCCTCTTGTCTCTTTCATTTGCTATTTCTCAGTGGCTGCTGATACTAATTTAGCTAGTACTGTGTATTTTGTTCCCATATAAACTGTTCGTATATTGACTCAGAACAGAAATTTCAGCAAAGAGAGGAAAATATTTTGAAGTATTATTAGTGTTTTTTCCAGATAAACTAACAAAAGCTGTAACTGTGTGCTATTTCATTCACTAATGAAAGTGTGATGTAAAATATCTTGGGTAGAGATTCTTAATGATACCCATATATCTCTGTGCAGATACAGATAGAGATCATTGATAGATATATGTATCTTAATGAGCTGTATAACTTCCTTTGCAGAGGCAAATTGTATCTGCCGTTCTGTTTGCGTAGATCATTGAATACAATGACGTTTTAAACAGTTGCCTCTCATCAGTTGCCATACATGTAAAATGCAAAGCAAATAGATTTTTGCTTTAGACCTTCACATTTGATAAAGTAATTTTTTCCTGCAAGCCAATTCTCGTAAATTGTAGGGCTCAGTTCACCATGAAGAAATAAATATCTTCAATGAACAATGTAATTGCATCCTCAGTTAATGACTACTGCACAGAGATGTTGTGTAAAGTAAGGTGAAATGAAATAAAACCTAAGAACTTTTGAAAGGCCAGATGAAGACTATCCATATAGTGTTTTAATTCACACCCAGTGGAAACTTTCAGTGAAGGAATGTAAGAAATTCTTTCATTATTTTGCATAGGAGTGGCGGTCGGGTTGTTTGTGCACATAGACTGTTGGAACTGTGCTCCGTTTCTTATGCTCTTTTTTACTCAGATTACAGATTTGTCACTACCCAACTACCTGATGGCTTCCTCAGTTGGACTGCTTCCTACTCAGCTCCTGAACTCCTACTTGGGCACTACTTTGCGTACCATGGAGGATGTGATTGCAGAACAAAGTGTTAGTGGCTATTTGATATTCAGTTTACAGGTAAGTTAAAAGAATAAGTTTCATAGACCTTGGTAACAGTAATGTCAGTCTCTTTATGACTCCTTGGGTAAGCAGTTACTCTTGGAAACAGTCATCTTTTTGAGTTTATTTCTATATCCCCCTGATTTCTTGTGCATCTATTGTACCAGTGGGATTCAAGGCAGAATTTTTCTTCTGGAGACAGTAGACAAGTTTTCTTCCTGTAGCTTTGTCTCTTCAAGTCATTCCATCTCTGCTTTGGAAACTGAATGCCCATATGAATGTGTGAGAAAGAGAAAGATTTGTCTTTCACATTGTACAGCCTCGAGTAAAAGGGGTGGGTTGCAGCATGTTTTGGGGGAATGCATGACTTGAGGGTTAAGAGCTGTTCTCTGTTGGCATAACAGATTCCTACTCTGAGATAACTGACCTTGTAGAGACTGAGCCAAGCAAGTATGGTGTGTGGTATTGAAAAGTAGCAGATTTTAAAAAGGGTTTAATTTATAACTGTTACTGGTATTTTCAGTAGATTGTGTAAAACTGAGCTGACGTTTCTTTTTTCCCAGCCTTATTGACTGTGAGATACCCAGAGATACTGGTTTCCAGTGTACTGTTTTCTTTTGATTTTGTTCTGTTAGCAAAGTTTAATTCTCTCATACCTCACATGACACAAAGAAGAACTTTATGCAGTGTTCTCTTCTCTGCCACAGTTTTGTCAAGTTCTCTTCTTTTGCCATCTGTGGTGGTAATCTGCTGAATTTCAGTTGTGTCAGATCACCACTACACAAAAGCTGTGAAGTAGTGTGTTCAGGGTGCATAGACCCAGCACCTATGCATTGTTCGCTGTTAGCACTGAACACTCAGATTTTGCACAGGTATTCAGGATGTAAAGTGGTGTAGAAATAATATTTTCCTAATGCCAAGACCGGAATATCCTAATTTTTCAAGCGAGTAATTTCATGAGAAGTATATAGTGCCTTTACATAAGCTTAGCTGATGAAATAATTTGTCAGTAAATCTTTGGGGTAAGGTCATGAGTATTTCAGAACCAGATTATATATTAAAACCTCCTCTGACAGTGTCAGTACTTCAGGCTGTGTTTGGCTGACAGTTACTGTGGTTTGCAGACTTTGGTACTGCAGTCATTTATCTTCCTCAGTTTTTACAATTGTAAAGCTGATGTTTAACAGTGCTAAGTTATAAAACTACGTCTAGGAGGACCATTTTAATGCTCCTTACCTCACAACTTTTGTGTTCTTAAGTGGAACATTTAATTTATAGGCTTCATAGAACAGGGTTACGAGTACTAAAAATGCGTTTTTAAATGTGGGGTAAATAGATCAAAGAGAAAATAAATGGTTACTTCATCAGCTTTCATTTTAGTTGTGGAATGTTGTTCCCAGGCTTGTAGACTAGATCTGTAGAGTAGGTATGCTAACAACAAAACTAGCATATCAGAACATAGCCATTATGTCATCATTAAACATGTACAGAACTAGGCTACTGGTAGTAATATTTCTAAACCCAGTAAAATCTGAATATTTGGGTAAGCTTTTCGAATAGGACTTTTCCTATGTATTCAGAATTTTGTGTCCATAGTCTTCTTTTGAGTCTTACATTGGCCAGCTTTTGAACTGTATATATAATTTGAATTCATAAGAAACATCTTTTTCACCACAAGGGTATGAGAGGTGGTGAAACCTCTATCCTTGGAAGTTTTCAACACCTGACTGGACAAAAGTGCTGAGATACCTGGTGTGATCTTCCAGCCCCCCTGCTCTGAGTTGTACTTCTGACATTCTTCTCTGATTGTACTTCTCAGTCATCTTACTTGGGGATATTCTAGCATCTTTTATGCCATGCCAGCAGATGTTTTAAGTGATAGTCCTCACAGAAAACAGCTGTACCAATTAATAATGAAGTTCAGGTGCTGGACTCAAAACTTGAGGTTCTGTTGTGAACAATGTAACTTTTTTCCCAGTGTTTTTTGGGTGGTGGTTTTTGTGTTTGTTATTTTTTTTTTTTTTCTATTTTACTTTATTTTTTTTTTTTTTTTTTTAGTAATTAGTGATTTCTAAGCAAAAATTGTCTGGGTTTATTCCTGGTAGTTGTTGTGGCGGAAGCTTAAAATTCTTAGTAGTGAAATGAAGAGCAAAAACCTGAACTAAACCCTAGTTTTGGACAAGTATTTCCTGCTTAAAACGAACAAACAAAACCCACACCACCACCATCCAGTCCCCTTCCCTGAGCCATCCTCCAGAAAACAAGTTCTTCCCATATGGACTGCTATAAGTTGCTCAGTCCTATTTAGTCATGATAGCCAAGAAGCACAGTGATACTGCTGCTCTCTGCCCTCTTCCACACCAGAGGGGCAAGGACAAGAAGTTTTATTTCCTTTGGTCTGCATCATCCCCTCTCTGCTATTTTGCAAGTTGCAGTTGCCCAGTACAATTTCAACCTATTATTTACTTGGCACATGGGAAAAGAGCCCTTTTGACTGACAGAAATACACCACATTGTTTCTTTGTGGAAGTATTTTTGCCAAGAGAGGAAGTGAAAGGATTGGTTTTTAACAAGTATTTGGATGTCAGTGGAAAGAAAGAAAACATATTTTCAGTTTATATCAATATTTAAGGTCCACGTAATGTCTGTGTTCCGATATGCTGTTATGTTGTTAGCATGTGTAGGTTTAGAGCCACTTATTCGTCAAGTTAATTTCCCATCTGATGTCTTGCCTGTGAAGCATGGAGCCAACAGATGCCTCCATGAATCTTTGCATAGGTGACTTTTTTGTTTCTTCAGAACAGTTTGTTTGTATTCGTGCTTACAGTTTATGTAGCCTACAACACTCTTTGTTGTTGTTGTTGCAGATTGTCGTAAGCATAGGACTCACGTTTTATGTCGTTCACCGAGCTCAAGTGGAACTGAATGCAGCTATTGTAGCGTGTGAAATAGAAATGAAGACATCACTTGTTAAAGACAGTCAACCAAGCATCAGTGGTTCAACCACATACTGCAACAAAAGGACAGTAGCATTCTCTGGAGGAGGTGTCAATATCGTGTGATTTCAAGTATTAATAAAGTAAGGTTTTGCGAGCCTAAGCTATTGCCTAGAAATACCTATGGACAATTCAACTAGTTTAAAAAAAAAAAAAAAAAAGAATTTACCAGTGGTTACAGGTTGTACTGTGGCACAAACCAACCGACCAGCTCTTCAGTTGCACATTGGGTGACTTCTAGCAAGGAAAGAAAGATGGCAAAGTAACTTAAGATGTAAACGCAAATTTGGCTGCACCTTTGGTCATTTATTATGCCTGTTATGGCCTGTAGTCTGCACTTTAGGTTTTTTTCCTTTGCTTCTATAAACTGAAAAATGCTTCTATAAACTGAGAAAAGTAGCACAGAGGTAAATATTTTTCTGCTTAGCATTATTTATAAGGCTGATTAATTATATGCAGTAGAATTTTATTACCGATAAAGACAAATGAGAAAGTATGCAATTCAGTGTATATTATTCTTGAATGTGCTTTTGCTTTGGAATTGCTTCCGGAAGTTGGAGTGTATTATTTAGCTAATGATGGGACCATTTGGCTTTTCCTTCATTTTGATTTTAACAAAAAAAAAAAAAAAAAAGAAAAAGAAAAACAAAAAACCCTATACAGAGTTTTGGTTGAATGTATTTTTGTAAGTCATTAAAAATGTTGCAGAGCCATGCATATGTATTCACACAAGCTTAAATCCTACATTGTGGGACTGAAGTGCTCTTAAATAACATTTTAAGTTACACTGTGTAATATGCAAAGTAAAAGGGAAAAGACAGAAGTTATAATAGATTGCAGTGACTAATTGTAAAAGACTTTGTGACCTAACTGTTGCATTGGTTTTGCCACCTTGGTGATTGTAACAAAGGGCTGTTCCATGTTAGTCCTATTTATAGTATTTTTAATTGTTAAAAGGAGGAAGTTTTTCAACTTGCATGACTGCTCATAATAATGCTTCCAGAACAGGGAGCTAAATCCCTCCTTTAAACAGAATGATGGGATACTGGCAGTACTTATTTTACGTGAAGGTGGCCTTTATTTTGTAAGTGAATTATACCCCCCCCACCCCAGCCCCTTAAAAAGCTTTAAAAATTCACTTTAGTTGGCATATTTTTTCTAAAAGTTTTACATTTTTTTAAAAGATGCAATCTATTATAAATTTTATTAGCATGAAGAAAGGAAAACTAGAGGTTCTCCTTGGAAAAAATAAATAATCCAGTAATGGAGGAGGACAGTAATGTCTGAGACTCAGGAATTCTGACTCCTTTTTTGCAAGATAACACTGTATTGGATAATGCTCCTTTTACGTGTGCTGTGGACTGTTTTTTCACTGCATTTGAGTAGACTGGATAACCCGATAGTAACTTGTGTGTGTGCGTAAAAGGAAAACAACAATAACGCCTGAACAGGATCTTCTGTATGTGTGAGTTTCATGTAGATATACATACCAATGTTTAATTGCTCAAACACATGCAAGTCACCTGATAGAAAAAGTGATGTATTGCCTATTTTGTAGTTATTTTGCTGAAGTTTGTAAGGATGCTTTCAGTCTTCAAGATTTGTGTTATTGTCTAACAATATGATTGTGCCTCCTTTTTGTAAGGCTGTTTGTAGGGCCCAAGCAGTTTCATTGTGTTGAAAATAGCAGGCCTTCAAGGTTGTTGGGAAGCAGAGATTTGATAGCCTCTAGCAGCCTTACTGTAAGGACGTATGATATTCACGTAACTTGGCATCTGTGCATTCTCTGGTAGTGGAAGTTCAGTTTTATTCTTTAAGTATGTATCCTTTGCAGACTGCTGGGTTTGGGCCTTGAGACCTAAGGAACTGAACTAGTTAAATGAAACAACAAAGTTCAGATTGTCTCCTTTTTGTTGTTTTGGGTTTTGGTATTTTTGTTTGGTTGGTTTGTTTTCAAAAAGGTAATCTGTGTATACCTGGAAGTGTTCATTTACACATCTCTGCCTCTGACAGCTCCTGTGTGAAAACAAGAGAGCCAGATAACTTTTTGATGGCGTTATTTGTCATCATAGTATAACTGAGCCCTTTCTTAACTAAAAGTTTGGGTTTGCTTGGTTTAGGGTTTTTTTGGGTTTTTTTTTTTTTTTTTTGTTTGTTTGTTTCTTGGGAAGAACAATCCTTCAGTAAATGAACTGATCTGAACTTTGCTCCATCTTGCCAAATCAACAACAGTGTTTTGAAGAGGGTATCTCTTTCTTTGCATTTTTTAACTAACTTAAGATTGTGTTGATTATTTGAGAACATTTCCCAAATATGTATTTTGAAGTGCTTTTATTTCCATGACACTTTGTAACCAGAGTAACTTCACTATGTGAACACTTTTGTAGTATGGAATTAGTTCTTAAGACTTTTGCATTTTGCTTGATACTTGTAATATTTGTGTACAAGTTAATGGGAAATGTGCATTAAAAGGAACTTTTCTGTACCATGCCAATCATAATTTTATACAATAAATTCACTCAAATTTCTTTAAAGGAGTATGTATTAAATGCTTAAGTTGCTATGAAGTGGTTGGAAAGAACTGTTGTCTTTACGTATGCATGCAAAGATAGTTGTCTATGTTGAAGGAGTAACAAGTTAGGACTTAAGGCTAATTTCAGGGGGGAGGAGGGGAGTTACAAAGGAAAGATACTTGATTTTTATTTTTTAAAATTTTAGAGTAAATTAATGCTTAATTCTGTTACATACTTTGAAGATTAGGTATCTGTAACTGCCTTTTTGGTAGAAGAATAAGCATAGGGGTGTTTGAGAAACACGCTACTGAATCGAAAGACAACTGTTACTTTTGAATGTAAACGTAACGTGATTTTCTTTTTTTCTTTTTTTTTTTTTCTTTTTCTTTTGGATAATCTCCCTAACTGGTGCCTTTAAAAGGAAAAGAGTATTAATCCAGTTTAAATGATATGTGGCAAGTCAGCTTCATGAATATTTTCTGAGTTGCCGTGATGGTGAAATTTATACATCTCGTATACAAAATGTACCTAAATTGCAGGTTGTACAGAAGAAGGAATCTCTCTCGGCTGTACAGCACCAGTTTTCCTTCCTCTTCCCTGTGGTAAGTGCAACTGTGTAGTAAATTTGTCAAAAGTTAACTTTTACAAAGCACCTGTGAGGAAAAACTGGTTTTTTGTCCAAGAGCTTTACATACTATTTGCATAGTGATTATTGCACAAGAACTTCAAGGAGCATTGCTGAGGTGAGATTCAGGAATGGAAAAATTGCTCTTCCATGGTGTGTGGCTAGTGTCACATATCGGATCCTTTGCATTTGTTTTAGCTTTCCGCCCAAGGGTGGTATGATTTGGATTTTGGCTGACCAATCTTACTGGAGTCATTAGTGGCCTTGCAAATAATCTAGAATATGATACTTAAGATGAAATACTGTAAATGTGTTCCTATTCACTGTGTGGTCATTCTTAATGACAGAAGGAAATAGTTTGAGTAGCTCTGTGACAGGCTTCCTCACTATAATAAATCCAGAGTTGGTACCAGTCCCATCTACATAAAAAGATGGTTTGGGCATGAGGGAATAGGAAGTCAAGAGCAGAAGAGGAGGTGATGTAAATTCTTCCTTCTTTGGGGAAAGTGTCTTGTCCCTGTCCTCCCCAGTCCTGCAGGATTAGTGATGTGCCTGGCAGCACTGGGCTAATGGGTCTAACACATCCTTCCTTCGAGGACATTAGGGTTTGTCTCAAACTATCCTGCTGTACTGATTTTTAATTCATGAGTGTTAAGTAGCAAGAAATAAAAGAGTCTGAAGTTTCAACCCTGTCCATTTCCTTGTTCCATAGATTATTCTGGCATATTGCTAAACTTAAACTACATTTTAATGCAGTCTGGTGTTCATTAATGTAAGTTCAGTCTTGCTTGCTAGCCAAGTGACTAATAGTTGGTTGGATCTGAAGTATTGATTTGTTTGGAAAATTAGGTGGCCAAGATTTCCTGTTGTGAGTGCAAAGTCCTCTAACTTTCCTTCTAGTTATTTAAGACTTTAGATATCCTGTAATCAACAGATCAGGTTTATTGTACAGGGGGTTTATTTTATTAGCAAGGTAGCAGAAGAAAGATTTGTTTTGTCCAGGTCCTGAGACTTGAATATTGGTTGTCATCCTTTTTAGGAGATGAGGATGTTGCCAAGATGTAGCACACGTAAGTAAGGTGAGTCAAGGTAATTAGGTGTCTGCTTGGGTGAAGAGGCTGTAAAACCTGTATCTTCAGGTCAGTATGGCATGTCTGTCTTTTTCACACAACCTACAGACCAGCAGTTTGGCGCTGGTGGCTGCAGTGCTTTGCTTCCCATCCCTCCTGATCTGTAAGAGGGGCAACCTAGAGAGTCGCAAATCCTCCAAAGCTGAAGGGGAAGAAGTAATAGTCTAAGCACAGTGGACACGCTTTGGAGAGGTTAAAATAACATTGCCAGAACTGTGAATACTTGCATGTGCCTTGTTTTCTTAATTGCTAAATCCTTAGACAGCATCCACTTCTTTCCACAGAAGAGCAGCTGGGTGGCCTTACCTAGAGGCAGGTTAGTGTTTTCTGTGAGAGTTTGAGTATGCTTTGACTCTTGGACCTCTTAACTTCTGAAACAGTGTTGACAAATTTTGCTGATGTTTCTTTAATTAGGATGGTTTAGTTTGGCCCAGTAACAGGGCAAGATTGGCTGTGGTGCAAACGTGTATGTACCAAGTGGTGTTCATCTGTGTGCACCTGGCCTAAGAAGGAACTTCTACAGGGCAACGTGCATGAGCTCAGTTTGCTGCATGTGAGGTGCCTTCGTCTGTTCCCAGTGAGCTGCAACTATTTTACTTGAAGCTTGTGGGTGGGCGGGTAGGAGGAAGGAAGGAAAGGCCTGTGGTGATGGACTATTCTAATAGCAGATTTTCACTCTCTGCCTTAGAAACGTGATTGCTTAAGATCACAAATACTCTCCATTTAGTGTGAGAAATGGTAGGCGGGTGAGAGAATAGACTAATGAATTCTCTGACTGTGATTTTTGTGAGGGAGTAACAGTTTGCTTCAGTACATGATGAAGCACCCAGATGATAGAGAGGTGGTTTTTTTGCTGGATTTTTGGGAGTGGGGAGGGGTGGGGGCAGTACTACTGGAAGCAGATAACACTGAAATGGCAACGATACGAAGTTTTACTGCTCATTCTTTTGAACCTTAACTTACTGTGGCTGTTTCGGATGCCTTTTACAGCTATGGGGAATAGCATTTCAGAAGCAGCTAGAGTAAGAGCTGTAACTAAGAGCATCTCAGCTTCTGAGGGCTGCTGAATATGTTATCTGCTGCTTCTTCAAGGGCCTGCATTTATACCTTAGGCTAGCAAAGTTGAAACCAGAAGCAGCGGATAGCTCTCGTCAGAAGAGGAACATCTATTGCTGCCATTTTGATATCTTACGCATCAGATGTGTATAGCAGATGGTTTGCTGAAAGACTTCCTTTTTGCCTTGCTCTGCTTTGCCTATCGGAGGTGGTGGCTGGGTGAGGAAGAGCTGTGTACTTGTGCATCTGGGGAGGCAGAGGTTGCAGAGTTGAAGCCAGAGGTTGCTCTGTGTCTTTCATTCTCACACCACTTTGAGGAGCATCCTTTCCCTATGCTCTGAAAAAAACCCCAACCAAACCCACGCCCACTGCAAAAAAAAACCAAAAACAACAAAACAAACCAACCAACCAAAAAAACCCACCACCTAGGAAACCTTTGGGACTGGTAAAATTCATACCAGTAAATTAATATCCTATATATTCTCCTGTGGATGTAAATTGATGTTCAAGATGATGGTCTGTGTTCAGCCAGCTGTAGTACTCTCTTCTATGCTCTGTAATTCCTGTGTGAAATGGAGCTCTCTAGCTCTTGAGCTTGCTAGGATGCAGTACTTCAGAGCCCATGAAGGGATCTCCTTGCAGCTCACACTGTCAAATCACAGATTTCCAGTCATCTTAATGTTGTGCTGAATTTAGGTGCAGCTTCACTGTGACATGAATTGGTGCTTTACAAGCATTTTGTGTTTTGTATTGTGTCTATTGCACTTTGTGGGAAGGCTGTGCTGGTTGTAACATGATGTATGTCTTGTCCAGGTTTTGGCAAGAGTGAAGTTTCTTGCTTTTTTGGTGCAGTGATTTGAACTGTCTTTCACTGGACACAGCATGCCTCTTGCCTCCTACCCCGCGGTGGTTGACCACGTGTTGTGTGGTTATCCCTTAATTTGCAGTCTAAGAGGTGATTCTGCTGTGCAGTGCATTGGTCCAGCATTGAACAGGAGGGTTTCTGTAGCTGGCTCTCTTCAGCTGAGCAATCTGTCTTTTTTTCCAGCTATATCAGTCAGTCTAATGAAATACATTTTCTCTCCTTGCCACCGATGCTTCCTTAGATTAAATTGGGGTATGGCAGTGCTCTTTCATACAAGCCTTAAGGTGGGAAAATGGCAGGGTCTGGAGGAAGAACCCTCAGCTCCCCAGAGGCCTTGGCATTTCCACTAGGGAAAAGAGTGTTGTGGTAATGAGTTCTAAAAATGTTTCCATAAAGAATCAGTTTGAGACTGGAATTGAAAACTTAGAGGAGGAGGGAGAGAGTTGCAATTAGTGAAAGACTATTAGTATACTTACCAGGAGGTAAAAATCCTGGCAGCTATAATTAGATGAGGTTATTCTCCCCTTTTCAGTGAATCATTCCTTAGAGAATGGATTAAATGTACTTTATTTCTTAAAATCCTTTTCACTTGTTAAAAGCCAAGTAGAGGGAGGACAGGGAGTTACAGAAGAATGTATTAACAACGCAGAAAATGCAGACTCATAAAGATTACTGAATAGTAACCTCGAGGCAAGGCAGAAATTTGTTTTTATGTGGCAGGTATGTTGATACAAATCTCCTTTTCTTCATTATATCCACTCTGATAAGCACTAAAGGAAAGGTAGCTGTTTAGTGATGCATAGATATATTAGTATCATGTGGATTGTATTGTTTTGGGGAAAAGTCCTTGGGGATTCAGTTTTTAGGGGTTATGTGTAGTACTGAAGTACCTGGTGTCTTCTTCCTGTGCTCCATGCACTTGTCTCAGAATTGGCTAAATGTATAGCATGTATAGTATACCATAGCATGAGCCTGAGCAAACAAATCACCCTGTTCTCAGCACCTCGGAACTTGTGTAAAGGAAAGTTGGGAGATGCACCTGTATTTTCTGATAATGGATATATCGTTATCCTTAATGATATTTACAATGTTCAGATACCTTAGATGGAAGCCCTGTACACGTAAAACGTATGATTGCATTTGCCTAATTAAGAGATTAGTTTTCTCATCATCATCTAAGTTGGGAACTTCTGTCTCAAACAAGTGAGATCATATTGATCAGCTGAAGCTCCTGAAAAGCTTTTTGTCTCCACGTCATAGCATTATTGAGTAATGAAGATTGGAAGGGATGTCGTCAAGTCCAGACCCTGCTGGACTTGATAAAACATCCAGTTTTATCAGATTGCCCGAGGGCTATGTGTAGTCGAGGCTTGAATATCTTCAAGGGTGGAGGATCCACAAGCCCGAGTGACCTGGTCCACTCTTTGACCAACCTTACAGTGAAAGAAGTTTTCTTCCTACTTGGTCGGAGTTTCTTGTGTTGCAGTTAGTGTCCATTGCCTCTCCTCCTGTCACTGAGCACCTCCAAGGAGAGTCTAGTTCTGTCTTCTCTTGCCTGCCTGTTAGGTAGGCAAAGACAGCAGTTGAACAGGAGCTGGGAGTCATGGCTGTTCTTTCAGAGGCACTCCTGCTGGTCTGCTCCTGTCTTGCCCTGCAAGACAGCAGAGGATGCTGGCATGAGAGGTGGTGCTGAGGGGTTGGCACTGTGACGGGGAAACTTGGCTGGGCAGAGAACAGAAGTGAAAAGGTTATATTCATACATGCAGCCCTGCAGGTCAGAGAAATGCTCAGTTTGTTGGATTTGTTGTCCTCTGTGGCTGTAATGAAATGCACAGGCTTTGCATATTTATTTTGCAAAATGATCATGCATGAGGAGAAAGTTGTTTCCAAACCCTGAGCTGGCTAAGTTGAGGCTAGAGAACAGAGAAAAATCCCAAGTGACATTTCAGACTGATTTTGGTTTTATCCTGCTGCTGAATAGGCATTTTTGCCATTTTATGGGGTAATTTCTTAGATATATCCCCAACATTTGAATTTTTGAATTAATGTATTTAATTGCTTAAATGAAGTATCTACATCACATATTATTTCATTCCAAATTTTTCTTGTAAATGCCATTGAAATTATTAAACTGTTCTTTTTAAAGTATCAGCTTTAAAAGGTAAACTTATCAGGTAAAAATAATACCAGAATATCAGCTATTCAGAGACGTGTTCTTCATAGTGGTAAGCATCTACAATAATGACTATTAATGCAAATGTCTAAACTGAGATACTGAGTTGCTGGAGCAGGTCCAGAGAAGGGCAACAAAGCTGGTGAAGGGTCTGGAGCACAGGTCTGATGAGGAATGGCTGAGGGAACTGGGGGTGTTTAGTCTGGAGGAAAGGAGCCTCAGGGGGGACCTTATCACTCTCTACAAAAACCTGAAAGGAGATTGCAGTGAGGTGGAGGTCAGTCTCTTCTCCCAAGTAACAAGTGATAGGACAAGAGGAAATGGTCTCAAGCTGCGCCATGGGAGGTTTAGATTGGATATTAGGAAAAATTTCTTCACTTAGAGGGTGCTCAGGCATTGGAACAGGCTGCCCAGGGCAGTGGTGGAATCATTGTCCTTGGAAGTGTTCAAAAACTGTGTAGATGAGGCCCTAAGTGACATGGCTTAGTGGTGGTCTCGGCAGTCCCGGGATAATGGTTGGATTTGATGATATTACAGGTCTTTTCCAACCCCATTGATTCTATGATTCTATGGAATATTTAAGTACTGTACAATCACTGTGAGTCATTTTACAGGCTTATGCAGTCCCAGCGACTGCTTCATCTTTTCTATTGTTTAAGGCTAGTGAATATTTAGCAGGACATTAATGCTGCCAACATGAGAAAGAAATAATTGGTTTGAACTTATCAAAGAACACTGGAAGTCCTGTTAAGCGTAGTAAGTATTAGATACCGAGGGAATGGTTTCCTTAAAGTACCTTGGTGCCTAAAGGATGTGTGAACTCATGTACCGAGGGTCTTCAAAGCACTTCAGCACTCAGTACTACTGAGCGCTGCTGCTGTTTGTCGGTGCTTCTGTGGGTTGATCTGTGTTTTTGCCTTCTGACCTACCAGTATTTGTATCGCTCTGTCTTGCCCAGCATTCAGTGAAGCACAAGAGGATCATAATGGTGGTGCTCTGGTATATTCTGCAAAGCAGCCAGTTCGCTGATCCTGATTCCCACTTCCTTCTGTGTTGGGCAGCACTTGGGAATCTTCACTCATGATGAATCAAGATACTGTGATAAAGGCATCATGCCTCTTGGAGAAGGGTCTGTCTCTTGCTGAGTTGCCTCAGGCATACTTACCTCTAGTTCGGAACAAAATAATTAAAATTGATAGAATTTTCTTGAAATCTTGCCAAATCCTAATCTACTTAAGTGTCATCATTTAAATACAGGCTGCAGGACAAGCTCAGAAGTACACTGGATGTAACACAAATCACAAGTGAAGGATGTGACCGTGCTGAAACAAGGGACAGTGAATCAGACCTGTTCCCTACAACATCTTAAACTACCCAGCCTAAATCATATGGGGGTTGTGAGCTGGAGCTGCAAGGTAATGCAAAGCCAAAGTGCTGCTTCTATATATGGTTTCACTTTGCTCTAGGATCTCAGTGTATCTGAGACATGCATATGAGATCATCTCATAGTGAGATGATCCTGAAGAAAGTAATGCTGACGCATTTTGCTTGTACTCCTTGTACTACATACAGGAAGAGAGAGGAGGCGTGGAACAAAGAGGTTAGGAAATCAGTGCATGTATATATATGAGACTGCAGATTAAGTAGGCTCACAGCCTTGTGATCTCAGGCAGACAGGCATTTTGGACTTCAAAATACGTTCTTGATCTGACCAAAGAAACAGGAGCAGAGCAATTTTAATCTGGAAAAGAATTTTGCACAAGGGTTTTTGTGGAATGCTGTTTCTGTGTGTTCACAAGTCAAAAACTTCTTCTCAAATTCCTGTCCTTGTAAAATCAGTCTGAATGTCTTGGCCCACAGGAGTGCTTCTGTGAAACTAGCTCTGAGATGATGCATTTCTGTCTTTGCAGGGAGGATCATCAGGAAGACGTCCTGCCAAATCAGGCTTGCAGCTGTGTTCAGTAGCATCCTAGTTTTACCCCTCAACTCTTTCTAAAGATGTTTATGATTCGTAACAGGTGAAGGGAAGCACTCATTTTTTAAGGCCATACCACTAGTTGCCAAAGACTGGCTTCTACTTTGGCTTGGGATAAAGTTTTGTTCCGTTTGGACTTAATTCCTTTCAGCAGTCTGCAGCATGCATGATTAGTCTTCAGCTGATACATGGAAAGGCTGAAATTTTGCAGTAAGAATGTAGTATCAATAAGCAATAAGAAAGCTTTATTATCTTCTGCCAATGTTCTCACAATATTAACTTCACATGGATTCCAAGAACTCTGTGTTATATTTAGATTTGTGTCCTCTGATGTATAATTAACAGTTTGGGGACTTAATAATAAATTAAAATACAGATGGCACTGACTCTGGAACTAGCTGGATTATCTCTTTGTAAGAGACTGGAACCAGAGCAGATAAAAGCAAAACCTGTTTTAAATTTTAAATATATTTAATCTTACAGAAATATAAAGTTATTTTATCAGCATGTTGATGTATAGATGCACTGAATCTCTAGTTCCTACTTAAAGCCTTAGGAAACTGCTTGGATGAAAAAAGCAATATCCTAAGTACTGAAAACTGAAAAGATAACTCCCCCACTGTATCTGACATCCTCCCCTTCTTCTGGGTAACCAAAAAACCTTCCTCATTTTCCATGTGCCTTCATGCATTCAACAGTTTTAGATCTAATAAATCTAACAGGATGCAGGCACATTGCTTAAGATGTTGTATTTACATTTATCTTCAGAGATGGCAAATAAATTCAACAAATATTTAGTCAATATTAGTAATTAATAAAAAATAATCATAAAGAACTATCTCTCACTTCATCCTTCCTCCCCTTTGAATATGTGGATGAATTTCCAAGCAGCATTTCTGGAAAATGTCAACGTTTGGTTTTAGCATAATTAAGGTCTGAACCCAGCAAAGAGGTCTGTACAGGAAGGTAAGTTCATGCGTCTTCACAGAACAATGGCTTAATAAAGAAGTGTAATATCCTGCAAAGAAGAGTCTTATGTTAAATGCTACATTAAATGAAATATATTTTAATCATTCCATTATCTAAATACCATTCCTTTAATAATCAGAATAATATTCAGAGGAGAAAATTGCATGAGAAATAATAAAAAGGTATGTTGATTCATTGTGAGCTGCAGAAGGTGAACTCCTCTATCCACCTCTTGCAGAAGAGTATCTTACAGTCTAGGTCAGCATGAATTGAAAACCCTACTGATCACTGAAAATGCAAGGAAATTTTTAGGTAGGTAAGCTACATGGAGGCAGCCAGGAAGCTTTTTGTACAGCCCTCATTGCGAGCATCTCTCATCCCCCATTTCCTACTCTCAAAATGTGTTCTTTGTATCGACAAGGTCAATATCTCTTAAAGACTCTTTTATTTTTGGTTGGTTTTTTTTGTTTGTTTTTGAAAGGGGCAGGGATTTCTGAAGATTAGGAATCTTCTAAACTCCTGTGGCAGCAGGACTTGCTCTTCAATGGAGCTGCTGCTTCTTTCACAGTTTGTTTAGCCTTTGTAATGCTATTCTCCTGGCTTTTCACCTGCAGAAGAAAAGACAAAGATCTGATCAGCTGCCACATGTATGCTAGATTTGCCTGTAATAAGAAAAAAACTGATGCAAGATTGACCATGATTTTTCTTCAAGAGGGATGCTTTGGGATAGAAAACTGCTTTGTATTCTATCTGCTAGCTTGACCTATTTGTGTGCACATCGGTAATCGTCTCTCGTTTGAACTAAAAAGCCCCCTCTGGGTCTTATTAGGAGCTTCCTCATGTTGATAACCATGTTTGGCTAATTAATGAGAGAGATTGATTAGTGTGGTCAGGAGGGAGAATTCTGGTCCACAGTTTGTAATCTCCCTGACCACCTCTTCCGAAACAGGGATTTGTGCAGGAAAACAAATGACTATTGACCTTGTGGTCTGTGGTGGATGCAAAAACCAAGGAGAATCTGAAAGAACAAGTTTCTTTTCTTCCCTTTGATCTCTTCCAATAATGATTTATTTCCAGTGGAGCTGTCTGAAGAGGAGCTTAGGACAAAGGGGTAATGGGTTCAAACTTAAACAGGGGAAGTTTATGTTAGGTATAAGGAAGAAGCTCTTTATTGTGAGGGTGGTGAGGCACTGGAATGGGTTGCCCAAGGAAGTTGTGAATGCTCCATTCCTGGCAGTGTTCAAGGCCAGGTTGGATGGAGCCTTGGGTGACATGGTCTAGGGTGAAGCATCCCTGCCCATGGCAGGAGGGTTGTAACCAGATGATCTTAAGTTCTTTTCCAACCTTAACTGTTCTATGATTTTTATGAGCTGTACAGTTGGGAAGTAGGTTGACAGGCCATAATTAACAGAAAGCTAAGCTGTGACTGTACTAATAAATTGTATCTGGGACTGTTTGCTGGCACTGAGACATAGTGTCATGAACAGTCCCTGTCCATACAGCCAAACCCTCTTGTCCTCTTAAACAGGGCGGAGGTGCTCAAACTACATGAATTCCCCAGCCATACCAAATCCCAAACCCAACTTGGAAGCTTTTTAGGAGAGCACCAGTTATCCTGGGAAGACCATTTCCATTACTAGGTGACACGTGAGCCTGCAGACCTTGGTCGAGATGAGGCAGATGTATCTAAAATGGAAGAAACAGCTGTCAGGGAAGGGGATCCTACTCCAGCTGTGGTTGAGGAAAAGCTCTTCTGCTCTCTGGATAGTTACCAGGTTTTCCTTGCCAGGTATTACAGTCTCTTCTCCCTTTAGGCTAAACAGCTCGGTGCCAGCTCTTAACCATCTTGTGTGCCCACAGTTGTCCTGTTGGAATACAGACTCCTTCCTCTGAGGACAAAGAGCATGCTCTGAGAACTGGTCAAAAAAAGGCAGATCCAAAGAGAAGTCTGGTTAAGTCGCCAACAAAAGAGTTTAAGGAGTGTGTATGCTGCCTAGTAGAGTGTGCTAGACAAGAAACAAGCAGTTTCCTCCTGCAGCACTTGTGGGCTGCAGCCATACCACTGTAATTGCAGCTGAGCGGCACCACCACCCCCATAAGCCGCACTTGGATAGGCTTTCTCCTGCTGACTAATCCTTTGCCTCAGTCTCATTGCTTGGTGAGCTTCAAAAATTCAGGTCCCCACAAAACTAGGATGTATTGATTTACAAGCAAAGAAGTCTATCCTTCTGGGGAAAGAAGGACAGACCCCCAGTAGTAATGCTGGGCTGAGAGCAGGAAATCTGAGGTTGAGTTTCCCATGTTCTGGGGGAAATGTCTCTCAGCTTTTGTTCTTAATCTGTAAATAGAGATTGTTTCTTTTTTCTTACATGCTTAATGTTGTGTGCTTGTGACAGTGTGGGCTTGCTCACAGTGCCAGCAGCTACAGGGCCGCTACGGAGGGATCCTGTAGCTAGCTGTAGGAGGGCTCTAGGCACTGTGAGAATTACAAGTAATAACCAGCTTTATGTATCACTCTAGATGATGGGGATGGGGGGATTTGCAATTTCTTAGAATATATAGAAAACTCTGTGAAGGAGTAAGAACTGTATTTATGTTTCATTCCTTCAGTGTGCAAAGAACCTTCTCTGGTTTATATAAGGAAGGGATTGATGGTAGGACTGATGCTATGACAAAATGCTTGTAACAGCAGGAGACTGAACTCAAGTAAAAGGATGGAGAAAGCCATGTTTAGTCCAACATGACTGTGATTTGGTTGTGTGTTTGTGCAGAGAATTTAATCGTTTTTCTATAGCTATGCAGCACTGAAATTCTGCAGAAATACAGTATTTCTACAGCCTTGAAAAGGAGGCACTAGGTATAAATGTGTGCTATGAAATATTCAGCATGCCTTAGTACTGCAGCATATTTGAAAGGCATGCTGTTAATGTTGGCGTAACAGTGTTTCATTTGATTTCACACTCAGTGGGGTTTGTGCTAGATGAGGATGCCACATGGATGGCTGATGTCTGTCAGTAGCTGGCTTGGGGACTGAGAGTAGTGAGCAAAGGTAATTGAAAGAGTAATTAGATTCTAATTAGTAGCTGTTAAGGCATCTGCTTTCTGTAGCTTGTTTTCCCTTGCAGTATTATGCAGTCTTCCTGGATGACAATCCACAAACAGATCTAGTAAGTGGTGTATCTTTCAGACGACTTCAAGCTTCACAGTTCCATGTTTTGTTGACTTTTTGCAAACTGAAGTATTTTGAGTTTTGGCTGTGACACAAGCAGCAGGTAATGAATAGTGTCAGCTGTGTGTAAAGCAGAATATGCATATATTGATAACATCAGCATCTCTCACATCGTGCTATTGTCTTAAACAGCCGCAGGAATATGAAGTGAAAATGTAAATAGCTGCCCCAGTCTCCCTGATTTCCTGCAATCAAAGCATATGATGTGTGCTCACAGGCACAAGATGCATTTGTTACTTTCTGCAGGCCTGGTCCTGTATTATCTCTCCAACACTTTTCTGACCTTTCTACATGCCTTGGTAGTATCTGATTGACCAGCCTGAACTAGTGATTTCTGCAAGACATTGATTGCTTTTGACTATTTGTAGACTCAATGGAGAGTAAGGCAATCATTCTGGGAGGTCGGATCCACAGTTACGGTATTACCTGAGCATGTGTGTGTAGTTACACTGCAAACTCCAGTTCCTGAGAGGTTGTGTCTTTGTGCTCATATGGGAGAAAAGGTACATTTTATGTAAAACACGTATCCTTCATAAAGCTGTGACTGTTTCTGTTTTATGAACGTCTGAAACTACTTTAGGTTCCTGCAGCTTCCATAGCCCACAGTGGTTGATAGTGTACCCCTGAAGCCCTCAGAAATACCAATCTATGAGCCAAATACCTTTTCTGACTGCAGGCTAGCGTCCTTAGGTTGATAGCAATTAAATCAAGTCTGTGCTAAAGAAGGTATATGCCTAACCCTCATGTTGTTTCTGGGCAGTACAAAGTGAGCTCTAGTATCTGGCTTGTTGCACGTACTCAGTTATGCTCATGTGTGTAGACATGCCTTCTGTAAGAGTTCACTGCAACGACCCTCAAAACAGTTACTGTGGTTGAGCTTACCTGACTTTAAGTGTCGTGTTGCTTTGGTTCCCAGCAGAGTCAGTGGAAATTAAAGTACAATTCATAGAATCATAGAATGGTTTGGGTTGGAAGGGACCTTGAAGATCACCTAGTCAAATTGCCCTGTTGTGGGCAGGGACACCTCCCACTAGACCAGGTTGTTCCAAGCCCCATCCAACCTGGCCTTGAACGCTGCCAGGGATGGGGCAGCCACAGCTTCTCTGGGCACCCTGTGCCAGTGTGTCACCACTGCACAGTGAAGAATTTCTTCCTACTATCTAAATATACCTGATTCATCTGATCATATAAAAGGTGTCTGCTTCAAGATAAGTGAACCAGTCCCTGAACCGTTCTTGCTGTTCCTGCCCAACTCCCTGCTCTATGCTGGACTATGAAGGGATTCTATGGCGATGTGGCTGAGATGTATGCTAGGCACAGCCCACACCTAACTTGATTAATCCATCCTTTGCTGTCTGGAGCTTTGAGATATGGAGAGTAAACTTTCTAATCAACATCAAAGACATGAGATCATGGGCTCACCTGTTGACAGTGCAGGGTAAATGTGCCACTGGAAGTAGAACCAGTTCTGTTTCCTCATTATTCTGACTAATTCAACCTAATTTCTACCTACATTCCTGAACCCTGTCGTTTCTGTTCATAGCTTTCAGCCGGTCAAAAGAAAATACTAGGTTCTGCCATCATCACAAGCAGGAACTCTTTAATGTTTTAAGTAAATACATTGTGCTATTTATGTTTCACTAGTCTCTACTCTAAATATGCCTGTGTTCCTAACATAGCAAGCTGTCCTGAACCTTTACTAGTGCAGATATACTGCTGGCTTAGCAACCAGCTGTTTTGTGTACACAGACTTGCCATTCACACAGGGATAGAAATTGCCCAAGAGTTAAGCACACATAGAACAAAAGCACTCAGATGTCATGAGGAGAGTGGTGATAGTAACATCAGTGTTTAACAAAATAAAAATGTATTTTTCTAAGCGTTTTCAAGCAGATTGTAATGCTTTTCCTCCATGTGATAAGTACTAAGTTTCTGATCATTAGGAGATTTTTTATTTTCCCTTTCTATTTCCAACAATACAATCTTAGTCTGTTGCCCTTTAGCTGGAGTGACAAAATAAGTATTGTAGCTAAATGTATGGTTTGCAAGAAAGTTTTTCTTGCAGGAGAATATATGTTGTAGAGTCTCTCAGCACTCCTTCATCACTTGGGCAGTTTATCAGTCCATCTGCTGCTGCTGTATATCGACTGCTTCGAAAGCTCTGCAGGTCACATTCTTATAATAACTTTAGCTTCAGGTATCTATAACCTGGAATATTTGGCTGTTGGTATTAATAGACTAAATATGTCTGGACATGTTCTCCAGCACTAAGACCAACTGGCACAGAATAGCACACATCCAACTGTTAAAGTAGTTTAACCTCCAAAAAAGGGTGATTGCTTTCAAGCTGCCTGTGGGGAATAGTCATGATGGGAGCTAACTCCTGAAATGTGCTGGTAAGTTGCTTGTGAAGGTGCTAGTTGGTCCTGGTGAAAATAATGTTAGGGACTTTTCTAATAGTTGAACATACAGAAAATTGAGTTCTAATGCTTGGGAATTTTTCTCGGCACTGTTTAATACTTACCAGTAGGCATATAACTTCTGTTACTATCGGCTTCACTGTTGGTTTATTTGGTTTCTTTTTTTAACTACAGCGCTTTTTCTGTACACTAACAAGGTGCTATTTAATCTAAACTCATAATTTGCTTACAGACCTAGGATTGGCCTGGATTTTTATTTTATTTTCAATCTTAACTGTAGATTGGCGAGATTGTTTTGGATAATATTGTGAAAGCCTTTCCCAGTGAAGCCAACAGTATTTCCAGCTCTGTGATTTTTTTTTTTTTTTTTTGGGGGGGGGGGTGTTCTTTTTCAAAAAGGTCACTTTTAGCACTTCTGATTCAAACTGGTGTAGCTTAAATAAGTATCAAACCTCTTCATTAACTTATATTTATATACAACTTACATTTATTTCTTTTAAAAGTGTAAGATAACCTTCACTGAGTTAAACCAACATATCAGAGCTTCCTTTCAAGCTCATGACACTCCCTCAAAAACCCCAAAGATGAATATTTTTTACACACTGCAGAAATCCAAGGCCCTGCTTTGGAGGTTTCACATTTTCTCCACACCAGTCATTTAACTTTTTTTCAAGTTTAGTCTTTAGGCATGTGATTTTGGTCTTTTACTGCAGGGTACAACTTTATAATTGCTTTTTCCTGCTCTGAATCTCTTCTGTTCAGCTGTTGTGAAGCTCCAGCAAGTACAGCTTCACTGTTTGCATTCTCCCATCAGCATGATTCCAGCAAGGCTATTGCAGTGCTTTTAGGATAAATGTCAAAATTGTCTGGCAAGGAGCAGTGAAACAAAGTACTGTTCCTGTCTTCAGGTGGCTTTAAAAACAGAATATCTGTGGTACTTTTCAGTATAGACATGCCAAATGCTTAAATTATTGCACCTGTAGATCAAAGCAAGTGTTTCCATTTTGCTGGTATTAATCTAAAAAGTTTTGAAACCAAAATGCCAATTAAGAAAATATCCAGTGTCCTCAGCAGATTTTCTTGGTTTGTCTATAAAGTAATAAGAGCCCAAGGCTGAGGTCTTAAAAAGTATCTGGTTTCCTACATCTGACTATGCTGTGAGTCAGGAGCTGAATTATCTGTAAGTATATGGGATGGTGTATCTTTTCCTAACCAAGATGACGAAGAAAGAGCTTGAGCGTTACTGCAACGTGAATATTCGTCAAGTTTTAATGCTGGTAGGCAGCCAAGCCCAGTCCAGGCACTCACTTCCCCTGCAATAGGATGCGGGTGAGAATCTGAAGACAGTTCAATAGGTAAAGCAAAACTGTGCAAATAAGCAAAGGAAAACAAGACATCAACTCACCCCTTCCCATCAGCAGGCAGGTGCTCCACCATCTCCAGGACAGCAGGGCTCCATCACACATAGCAGTTACTTGGGAAGGCAAATACCATCACTCTGAAGGTCCCCTATTACTCCTCTTTCTCACAGCTTTTGTTGCTGAGCATAACAACATGTAAGGTGTGGGATATCCCTTGGGTCAGTTGGGATCATCTGTTCTGGCTGTGTCCCCTCCTAGCCTCTTGCCCACCCCCAGTCTGCTTGCTAGTGGAGTCAGCGTTAAGAAGCAGAAAAGGCCTTGATTCTGTGTAAGCACTGCTTAACAGCAGCGAAAACAGTAGTGTGCTATCAACACTTTTTATCACAAATCCAAAACACAGCCCCATACAAGCTATTATGAGAAAAATTAACTCCATCCCAGACAAAACCATTACAGTTTTTCTTAATATTCTACATAGTTAAAGTTTGAATGCTTATAATATAGACTATAAATTCTTGACAGTGCAGGGACAAAAGGAATCACAAAGCTTGTCTGATTTACTTTTTAGCTCTGCCTATGGATCAAAACAATCTGGTGTTGCACAGTTTTCTTAAAGCTGCAGTGTAATGGTTGTCATCTAGGGGACAAATAAGGGCAGATATATGACAGCTGCTTTTATTACCTCTTAGAAAAACAGTTTGGAAGTCTAAATCAAGAAGTCTTGAGAGGAAAACCATGAGAGATTTAAACAGAAAGGGGTGAGGCAGCTCAATGACAAATACATTTGTATCTTTGTAAGTCAGGTAAGTTAAGAGAAAAAGTTTTTCATATATGGACAGTGGTTTGACTTTTGGAGTGAGGCTGAAATCAAAACATTAACTTTGTTCATGTAGAGATTCAGAGATCCACTGTTTCTGTCAAACTCTGAATCTATAATTGATGCATTTTTGCCTTGATATTTTCAGTGTAGTGATTTTCAGTCTTCTGACTCTCAGACTGAAGATTTTTGGACCTTCATGTAGTGAAATTAAACATAAATTGCCTTTTCTTAATTAAAGGCCATTCATCCTTTACAATAGTTCTCGGATGTCGCAGATGAAGACCATTGTTCCAGCTCATTGCCTCCTGGCATCTGGAATCAGGGTGTTAGCACAGATGTATTCTTATCTGATCATTCTAGTCCAATTTCTTTAAACTGAAGACCGTGCAACTTGTAAAAGCAGTTCCAGTCTGTAAGAGAACTTTCCAGGTATAATATACATTTTCCTCATGGTTTGTGGTATATTGGTCAGTTTAGGACACTCAGAGAGACAAGGGACCCGATAGCTTCTTTTTTCATCTTCTGGAATAAATCTTGGGGGGGGGGGGGGTGTGTCTAACAGCAGCATGAGTATTTTAAAAGTACTTTAAATTCTACCCAGGAGAGCAAAAGTCTTTTCTTTCTCAAGCTCCAGTGGGAATGTGCTGACTTAAAGCTGCATTGTACTTGGTTTTGTCACATCTCAGTATCAAAGTCTGAGACAGCAGTAAGATAAGTGCTGGGAAAGATGGATTTCCTATTGTGCAATTTCATCATACACAGAACTAACTGGTCAGTGGGATGAGGACTTTAAACATATTGCAAGTGTTTGCAGGATCAGAACCTAATCAGATTTCTGGAATGCATTATTTGGTTAAGGAGTGGAAAACAGCAGGGAAAACAGAGTAGTATCTTCCTCTTAAGATTCTGCATATATCTTATTTTTCAATTTCGTGTCTCCGCTGATTTATGTTTATGCAAATATTTATGTAGCTGCATTCTCTTTTCTGCTGCGTGAATAAATAAGGGCAATGTTAGACTTTAAGCCAATCATTGTTATCTTCCCTGACAGAATAACTGCATATTCGAGAACAGTTTGTGCTGCCTGTATATTCTGTGGAATTAAATCTTAAATTTATTTTCTAAATAGTAATCCTCACAAGATGGAAAAAATAGGTCTAAAATGAGCAGAAGATTAGGGCAGAGAGGAAGCTGTCAATAAGAATTATTTTGTCATTTTCTCTATACTTGTCATTTTTTCAGAACTTTAATGTACATTTGTTGTTTCCAGAAAGACATAGTAAATTAAATTTATCAATGTGAAGGTTTTGTAAGCAAAATTTCAAGGTTTGCTTACAAACTAGTTTTACAGTCCAGTGAGTTAAAGAACATTTACAATGCATGGCGCTTAACACTCATGCTAGAGAAATGCACTGAAGCAATAACTGATCGACCTTTCTATGAATTGTATTTCTATTTATTTTTCCATGTCAAGTTACCTGTTCTCAGTTCAAAGAAATATGGAAAAATGGGAGCTGTATAATGACAAACATGTCTTATCTTTGCAGTCAAGCTCTTTCAATGATCAGCAAAAATGAGAAGCTGTGAAGGTCACTGTCTAGCAGCCCATGTTGGGCCATACAAGTTGACAGTAATCAACACAACATTACAATTGGGTTGTAAAATTGGGCTAAATATTGCTTTGCTTAATTGCTATATTCATTCTGACCTGCCTGATGAACATATTTTACAGTAAGTTAAAGCTCATCTGGAATGAAATCTTCAGCTTAGTTTAGGACATGTCTTTGATTCTGTTCACGTTTTGCATAAGCATCTATAACAGAAGAAGTCTTAGAAGTACACCTCAAAGGCAGTTCTTGTGCTGAAAGAACTCAAGCAGTTTGCAATATTGGAGTATAACGGAAATAGGCTAGATGACCTCTTAGGTTTCTTCCATCTTTACTTGTCAGCTCTCTATTAATGACTAATAATTTCTCTAAGACTTATTTTTGAGCAAATAATTTTTCTTTCATTTCCCCTTTTTTTCTTACAGAATGCTATTATTTTGTTTTTAAAATTTGCTCTTTTCTAAGAACTGTTGTCTGATTTACGTTTTTTTCCAATGAGTCCTATCTACTTCCTTTGTCAGGTTTTTCTGCTGTTCCTTCATTGCACTTCATTTTGCATCACATATGGAGTTGCTGGCTGTGTAAATCCTGTGATGTTTTTGCTGACTGCCTGGAGAGTAGCTAGTATGAATATGGGAAGAGGCAGAAGTCAGAAGATAGGTATTTCTAAGAGTTTATCTTCATATTACTGCTGACAAAAGAAGTCATTGTTTGGGAAAATAAATTATCCCATATATACCATTAAAAATGAATTGGCTGACACCAGCTGATTTGCTGCCTGGCCGAGGAAGAACTTTGCCAAGCTGCTAGATTTTAGCTACTGTTGTTACAGATGAGCATATTTACAGTTGATGAGGTAGGACCAGGAGACCTGTCAAGGAAATTGGGGGAACAGAATCAAACTCTAAACGTTAAGGTTAATGTGTTTTGCTTTCCCTCATCCTAACCGCCCATATGAGTCATATTTCAAAACAGCTTCGGGTTTATCTATTTCACCGTGTTCTGTCCTTGAGTTCTTTTTATGGTCCGTGAACTCCTTGGATAATGTTTTCATCACCATTTCTTTAGTCTTTAAAGATGCATAAACCAAAACAAAAAGACCAAATCACCCACAAAAACCATAAAGGTGCTCAGAAACCTCGGTTCCAGCTCTGAAGGGGCAAGGAGGCATGGAGAAGGAGGCATTTCCCCTAACGTAAGCCCTACAGAGGGCAGCTTTACAGCTTGTCTTCCAGGTATCCCCTTGCATGCCCTTGTGTCTGTGGGGAGGCAGGTCACACCAGCACACCTCCCAGTGCCATCTGCCTTCTGGGTTACACTTGCTATGTCTATTTGTAGGTAATTTAACTCCCTGCCTGTGAGAACTGAAATAGCAGCAGCTGTTCTAACTTTTCCGCATGAACAGAGTGTGATCAAAAGTTATATTTGTCATCCCTGAACTAGTCTGGGGCATGCCAAGCTTACAGTTTTAAATATTCATCCCATCTATATAGTTATGAACACTGGAGGCTATGAGTGGAAGTAGTACATCTGGAGGCCTGTATATTTGGATGTGAGGCAGATTAGTCTGTTTAGAGTGAAGGTACAGGCATTGGGGCAATGTAATGCATCAAGCAAGTGCAGGATGATGCTTTAGCAAGGGCTTGCTGTAACAAGGGCCTTGTTTCATTCCCAGAAAAGGCCAGTGTCCCCTCAGAATGACTCAGTGTTACATCAGACACAAAGATTCTACTGGAGGTAAAATACTGCAGACTTCTTCCCTGTAAAGTGAACTACTGGCAGGGACATGTGCACTTCTATGCATTTAATTTTGGCTCCTCTTCTAAATTGCATTCTGGAAAGGCTTGCCTCTCTTTTAACACTAGGAGAAGACCAGCCTCCTATGCATGTACCTATCTGGGCAGTGGCATAGCTCCCTCTCTCTTGTGTTGCTATTATCAACCTGGCAAAGACTGTAGTGCCCTGGAACTTTGCAGCAGTCTAACTACTGTGCAGTAATTATCCTGCTGTTAAAACAAAACTCAGCCCCTCCTGTGCTGAACGCAGAGTTTTAACGTCTAGTGCAAAACAGCTCCAGAGAGGGAAGCCAGAAGGTACAGAGCATCATCTGGACCTCTCGAACACACAGAGACAGACTGTTGCTTGTGGCGTTTACTGAATCTTTGAGTAGCTTATCATGGAAGCATTGGTGTTGAAACTGGCTCTCCTCCAAAGGACAATGCAAAAGATGTGTCCAAAACCCACACAGAGACCTGTGACCTGTTCTGTGCTGGTGTGTAGAGCATTCCAGGAGCACCCTGAGGCTGGGAAACACGAGGTGACAGCATCAGTACCATCATGTCATTGGAGCTACTGCTCTGAGAGACTATAATCAGAAGTAAAATAGGTCACGGTAAATCACAGAGACACTGTAATGTTATTGCTCAAAGTGCTGGCTATGTTTCTACTCACTGATTGCATTCAGCTTACAGAAATTCCCCTTGCAGCTGTCACTAGGTAGGATCCTTTGCATCTTCATACATACTGCTGTGTAACTTAGTCACTCTCTGTAAATGACTGCTGTGGCTGTCTCTTAGCTGACTGACTTGACAATGAAAATAGAAGAAAGCCAAAAACCCATTAGCACAACAAAGGATAATGTTCGGTAAATGCTGAGTTATACAACTGAGCTCATGTATGCATATTATAATTCTGATAAATTATTCTTTATGTCAAATACTATAACAGAAATAATCCTAGCAACAAGAGAAGCTAGACTTGTGGTAAATCTTGAAGAATGGCTGGGAAATGGTGTTTTCACAAAATCAATAATTTCCCCATGTTTTCTTAATGCTCATAACAGCTTTTGCATTTTACCTGTGTTCCACTCTAAGTACCAGAGATGCCATGGGACTTAGAGTGGAATGGTAGTAGAGGTTAATAAGAGGTTAGAGGTACTGCCGTGGTAGTAAAGGTCAGTAAGATGCTGGTGCTGCAGCAGACCACATTCCTTTTTGGTGTACCCCCTGGTGTTGCTCTCTGAATTGCTGTGTGTATTCCATATGGTATATTCATGTATGGAATGCAGTAGGCTCATTCAGTGGGTTTGGTTTTCAATTATTAGTATGTAAATACATCATCCCATATTTTAGGCAAAAAAACCCCATGAGTAAATTGGAAGAGTTTGTTTCTTTAACTTCTTGCAGGTATGTAAACCTGTGTGCAATAATAAGCCACTTTCACCATGTAGAGTGCCTGACATACATAAATCAAAGACTTCAGCAATTTTTTATTGTTTACCCATGGTCTGTGGGCAGCAAACAGATCTCTGTGTTCCCTTTAAATTGCTTTCCTTTCAGTGAAGTTGAATAAAATGTCTTACATCTGAGTATTCTTTCAAATGCACATCCTCCGTTCTTCTTAAGCACAGAGACAAATTCAAATGTGCATAGTACGTACCTGCAGAGAGTAATCACTTTGTCACCAAGAAGATTTCTGGCTTTACAGTTTGTGGGCATCTGGCACAACTATCTTTGGTTTTCAGGAATTCACATCCTGCAATGATTACCTTCCCTCTCTGCTTTCCAACCTGCTAAGTCTCAAATGTGGGTTTTACTCAAAGCAGGAAAGAAAAAAAATTATTAATTCAGAAAGTGTAAAATGCTGTGGGATTATCTCTTCCAACCCCAAAAGATGTATTTGTGGGGAGCTTTAACTCTAAGTTCATCCAATAAATATATTGTGCCAATGAAATGATATCTAAATCTGATAACAGAATCAAAGAGTTTAAACCTCCTGTTGATGTAGAGAGGGAAAAAATAGCACAGAGTTAGCAGAAAATCAAATAGGAGTTACACAGCAGGTCAGATAGTGGCAGTACAATTATTTCAAAGAAACACAGAATGATGCCAGTACTAAAAAAAATTGGTAGTTTCATCCACAAAGGCTACAATGTTTTTTGTTCCTTTGTCAGCTTAATGGAAAGTGTTAATAATTTGCTATAGAACTAAGACAGTTGTGTGGGGCTTGTTTGGCTTTTTTCTCCTCAGTTGAATTTTAGCTACAGAGGAAATGGTGAAGTTGATTTAAATAAAGTTTATGTATATTATCTCACAGAGCAGCATATCTCTAGAGTAAAGGATAAATTGCAACAAAGATAGTCTTGTCACCTTTCAAAAGCAACAAATGTTAATGTGTATTCCAGAGCAGCACATACTGCATGTGAAATAGTAGTTTTACATTTCAGCTGAAATTCTGAATTTTCAGGTGACTTTTTGGCTGTGTTATCATTCAGAATGAAAATCCAAAAACTTGCATATTTTTAATTCAGCTGAGATTTGGCACTATTTGAGTTCCTGCAGCAAGGATGTGTTGGTTCAGATAGAAAAAAAGATGCTCACGCTGCTGCTAGACTGTGGGCTCAGAGAAGCCATGGACCTGAGGCTTGTTTCCTAAAAGACATTTGAAATTTTCCAGCAAAATGGAAACAAAATTTCCCTTCAATTTATTTTCTTAATCTTGGACCATGCTTATGGGAAATTCTTTTCCAGTTCCTTAGCAGAGGTCAGAAGAAATATCAAGGCTGTAGACATTTTTATTGGGGTGGGTTAAGGCTCTCCAAAACTTCTGGACTGATTTTTGTGTGTGTGTGTTTTTGTTGTTGGTTGGTTGGTTTGGTTTTTTTTAAGTTTGTTGTAAGACAGTACTATTTCCCATGTGGGTGCAGTTCACCCCCTACTCACAGTCAGCTACAGCATCATTGTGCAACATGTTAGCATGCTGGGAACCATGAAGGATATTTTACTGTCCCAGTCCCTGGTCTACTGAAGGCAAGGGATATGCAAATATACACCATTCTGAATGCTCTGGAGCACCCTTGGAGATGTGAAGTTAGAAATGATCCTGCTCGGTAATAGTGCCCTGCTGCTGTTGAGACAGTAAGCACTGAAAGCAGATTTTAAGGCTGTGTCAGCATCTACTGGTGCAGAGGATTAGCTTTGGAGATTTGACAGAAACCATTACTTCTGGATGCTGGGGTGGGAACTTGGCATTGTCTGTTTAGGTGTGTATTTTCTTGGAAACGGCCCTTCCACTGGAAGTCAGTTACCTTCTGCCAAAAGGTTTTTCTCACTCTGTAGCTGCAAACTTCTCACCGCACTTGCTTCCTTCTAGTAACCCAGATAGAACCCTTCTTCAGATTTAACTAGAAATATACCTATGGAATGCCTTCAAATAAGGGACAACCCTACATATTTCATGAATCTAATGGTAATATACCAAAGCAGAACACAGAGAAGAGATAAATGACACATAAATCTGCAGAGATTTTTCAGACAGTACAGAAAAATTCCTGGAAGAAAGTAAGAGCAGGGAAGTACTAAATAGATCTTGCATAGTCCCCATCACCAGTGAGGTTTTTTGAGAACAAGCTTAACAACTGGTAGGGTGGATGTCATCAGAAAATGATCCATATAACTGTTCCTGCTTTGGACAGGGGAGGAGACTAGTCTGGATGACCTCTTGACATCTCTACCGGTTCTATTTTTCAAACCTGTAATATGTCTCTCTTTACCACCCTCCTTATTATCAGCACTATAAGCAGGTCGTGACTCACATTTATTGGTGTAGCTGATGTCTGTGAACAAAGCTGGCTGGTTGTGTAACAACCCATTGAGTCATTTTTGTTTACCACAGATTCTTTATCTAAATGGACCCAAATGCACTGCTGTAGAGAGGAGGTGGTTACTTACCTGATCTGGGCTTGCTCTGTGAGCAGCAGAGCCCTGTGGAGTAGATAAGATGTGAGTGCCAGGATGCTTTTTTCCTCTGTCCCATAAAAATCCTATTATGCCCTTGTCATTGTATCAAATTATTCTATGTTATGACACATTACAAATACAGGAAACCTTATCATTATTTATTTGGATATTGCTTAAATCTAATGGCCTGAGGTAGGGAAGACCCTTCCTGTGCTGCAAGGCAGTAGAAATACTCACCACTGATGACAATGACTATTGCAAAATGTGCACTGGGATGCAGGGGTAAGATTTGCAGTGTCCAAATGCAATAACCAGTGGCAGAAAGCAATGCTGAGCCAATTACATATATTTGGTACTTTGGTACAAGATTAGGATAATTAGGTATCTTTGCTGCCACAAATTAAACAAGAGGGTTAAACCAGCCTGCAAGTCCCATTAGCCTGGACCCAGAAGAACAGTCCTTAGTACAGGCTTTGGTTTTGACCAGTTCATGAATTTAGATTTGCTTGAAGTAAAAATGACTGAGGTAAAGTGCATTTGAAGAGTGAATTGTTATCCCTTGCAGAGGAGATGTGCAGCTAGTATCATTAGAAACCCAGTGGACTTTTGCCCTGAAAGTATAATACATTAATTTCTTGTCAGCTGCTTGAGCAGCTGAGTAATGGCTACAGCATGTGCATAGAAGAAGGAGGGCATTCCGCAAACCTGTAGAATTTACTTCCACTGCAATCAGTGGGCCTATTTGTGTGAGTAACTATTTGCAGGATTAAATGTTTGGTATCAGAACAGAGATGCCAAAATCCATCAGTTTGTCAGAGAGGTGGAAGGCTGGATGTGCTGGTTGCCTTGACAGCTCTGTTCTTTGTGGCAGCCTTTAACCTCATTTCTGATCATAAGGGGAAATAGAGTTAGACAATTAAATGAAGAAATTGGACTACTTTTGGTGAGAGAACTTGTACGGAGCTTGCCAGTGGCTGGCTGACACCGGAAGGAACTAAATGTGTGTGATGGTAGGATGGCAACAGATATAACACATTTTATATGCCCAGGCAATATTGAGTTGCTCTGCTCTGTAGGCAGAATAGCTTCCCATTTTTGAGTTATTTTACTGAGTAAGGTTATACATGGATTGTTAACAGTTATAACCTGCCTCCGCTGGAGCCAGAACATCAGGTTCCTTGTGGAGATTTTAAATAACGTTTTATGAATGTTTTGATCCATCTCTAACAGCAGGCTAGAGAGTTTCAGTGATTTATTTTCAGTCACACCTTCTGAGTTTAGGTTTTATGGAAGTTTTACTCCTGGGGGTCCTGAGCTATTTCAGCCATTTTGATTTTTAAAAAGTTTACATGGTTAAAGTGATATACTGAGTGTCTCAGTGTCATGGTTTAACCCCAGCCAGGCAACTCAGCCTCACACAGCTGTTCGTCCACTCCCCCTCAGTGGGATGGGGGTAAGAATCAGAAGAGTAAAAGTGAGAAAACTCATTGGTTGAGATAAAGACACTTTAATAGGTAAAGCAAAAGCCACATGCACAAGCAAAGCAAACCAAGGAATTCACTCACCACTTCTCATGGTCAGGCAGGTGTTCGGCCATCTCCAGGACAGCAGGGCTCCATCACATGCAAGAGTGAGTTAGGAAGACAAACACCATCACTCTGAACATCCCCTCCTTCCTTCTTCCCCTAGCTTTATATGCTGAGCATGACGTCATATGGTATGGAATATCCCTTTGGTCGGTTGGGGTCAGCTGTACGGGCTGTATTCCCTCCCAGTTCCTTGTGCACCCTCAGCCTGCTTGCTGGTGGGGTGATGTGAGGAGCAGAAAAGAGCTTGACCCTGGGTAAGCACTGCTCAGCAGTAACAAAAACATCCCTGTGTTATCATCAACACTTTTTCCAGCACAAATCCAAAACACAGCCCCATAGTAACTACTATGAGGAAAATTAGCGCCGTCTCAGCCAAACCCAGCACACTCAGGAGTACAGACCAGTGCCATGTGAATTCACTTTCATGTTGGCCAGCTGGCAATGTATTGTGTCTCTCTTCTAGCCCTGCACTGATACAGCAAACTGGCTTCTGTCAGCAAGGGGGGTTAGGAGCATGATGCAATTTCAACATTGTCTAGCATGTGAATGAGAAAAGAGGCTGCTACCTCCTTATTTATTTGGCTTGAAAGGTTTTTTATCAGTTTCAATGTCAAGGCTGGAATAGAAGCTGAGGGGTTGTTATTTCAAACAGATGAAGTCCTAGGGCTGTTCAGGAGTAGAAAACGAAAACAAACCCCATTGTGTCTGTGCTTATTTACCAGGATACAAGCACGATTCCTAATTAATACAGATGATTTAGTACAGCAATAGGGTGCAAGGTGAGTGATTTTCTAGCCAGCCTGGAATTAAATGAGACCGGGACAAAGGAGGAAAGCCCAAGAATGAAATTACTAATTTTCCTTCAAGTAAGATGTTAATGCTACCAATGTCATTGAGTTAGCTGTTGGTTTCCCAACTGTTTTATATTATAGAGCATTGACTCTGAAGTAAAAGCAAACCCAGTCATTGAATCACATTTATATATATGCATTAATCATTTTCATCCAACATCATAGTCTATTAATAATTCCAAGTGCTTAAAACCTGATGTTTATATTGCAGCATATATTTTTTCTTGTGTTAGAAATGTCCAAGTTTTGAAACAGTCCTAATCGCAATATTAAACACAGCTTTTGTGAGCAGTACCTCAAATTGCCACACGATGGCAGGATGGTGACATTTAAAAGCTGGTATCTTCAAGTGTGTTGTGGTAGTCATAGCAACTAGTTTGAAACGTAGATTTTAAAGTATGTTTTGCAGATAAAAACATTTTCATTTCGTATTTTGAGGTGCAAACTGTATTGCCTTTTTTTTTCTTTTTTTTCTTTTTTTTTTTTTTTTTCCTACAGGTCCTTCTTTTTGGGAAGCCTTTTACTTAATGTATGACAGCGGACCTTTGCTTCTTCCCAGGAAACCAGAGAGTCTGAGTTTCTCATCAGTAAAGAGGAGCTGTGGGGAAGTACTTTCTTTCACTTCAGCTGAAACTGTCTTATGCATCCAAAAAGTCTTTGAGATAAATATCAGTCAAAAGGGAACAGTTTTATGCCCATTACACCCTCACTGAAAGAAGTGTAGGTTGTTTACAGTGAACATGAGAACAATTAAGAAAATCTAAAGTGGGTTTGATAATTTTGAAATAACCATGCTGAATTTAATATGCAAAGTCTTTGGTGTTTTTGAGCACTCAGATAATGGCCAGTTACTTTCAGAAATGAGTTCTTAAATGGTCCAAGAAGTTGGTGCAAACCTTTACATTATGATGTTTGGTTTTCCTTCATTCAAACATCTACTTGGCAGAAAAATGATCCAGATGCTCTGTTATCACAGCACAGAGTCAAGAAAAACCATCACTTAATGATGCTTTGAGCCAAAAACCAGGGTCAGATTTTCACCACCTCTGCATTTGTCCATGTAGTCAATGTTGCAGGACTGAGATCTTGCTCTGCAAGAGAAAGGATTGAGGAATGATTCTTTTCAGTAACAAGGGATACATTCACCAACGTGGGGGAAAAAGAGTTTTAAACAAGCTTCAAAACATTTGACTGTGGAAAATCCAGACACTTAATGATGTTGGAATATCTTGTGATCTCACATTGCTGATAACTCCACATGTCTAATGTCACTTGAAATGACTGGAAATCACTTAAGAACATGCCTTCATAGCCTGGCATGGCTGATTCTGCTCTTTCAGAAGCCTGAAAATATCTAAATATCACAGTATTTTCAGCATGCTTTGGTTCACATTCAGTTTGAGAGGAAGAAAAAAGGAAGATTCTGAGTAAAGTTCTTATATCTTCCCCTCCATCTCCTTTTTCCCAATTGCTCTAGCTTTTGCCATATAGGACTGTTACGCCAAATATTTATGCACAAAGACAGATTATCCTTTCCCACACTGTCGTCTTGACATTATTTTTAACAAACCCACACATTTTCTGGAGATTGTTTTTGAGATTAAATGGCTGTGATTTCAGGTCTAGCTCTAAGAAAAGAAGAACAGCAAACAAAAAAAACCCAGCCAGTGTGTTCAGAATGGCTAAAGGGGAATGATGCATCTTCCTTTTTAATGGAAATCTTTAACTCTGTGTATCCAAAACAAGCTGTAACAGCTTCACAGTCAAGTTGTTTTAAGGTTTTCTTTTAAAGTTTACTGCTCCTGATTTTCATTTATTCAATCATACATATGCAAAAAAATTTTATTATTCAGATAGTAATTTGCATGAACACCAGGGTTTTATCTCAAATGTCCATGAAGAAGGCTGTTCTTCTGTTGGGTCAACTGGAAGTTAATTTCATTTACTGTGGAGCTTGCAGTTAATTAAATTCAAAGAATGTCTTTGACTGTTAATGCCTGTTACACTCCAGATAAGAATAAAAAATATACATTTTTCATCAATCTGTGGGGAGAGCCACTGCTAATGCACCTCGCGAGCTGTAGCCACAATACACATTGAAATTTAGGCCTGCCTAAAGGTTGACTTAATATTTCAGTGGGGCATACCCATCTGTGATGAAAGCAGAATGGCTCTTCTGATGCATTTATAACAAAAAATTAACCACATTTCTGAACTTCTACTGCAATGGCAGTTTGTCTGGAGTGTTATGCTCTGCATGTGATTTAATTAATGTAGGAAAAAGAGGAATGAGCCATATTTACAATAAAAGGGGCCTTTACTGAATTGTCATTCCAGAAAATTGGTTGTTCTTATAAGAGTCAGTAAGAAATTAAGACAATTTTGTTACTTTTTTTCTTTTTTTCCCCTTTGAGTTCCACTTTCTGACTGCAGCTCTGGTCCTGCTAACTGAAGGAGAAGCCCCAGTAGCAATTTTCTGGCTTCATTTGTACTAGTATGAGATTTCAGATGGAAAACTAGGTGAAAATCAGCTAATAGTTGACCCAGGCATTTGAAAGTGGTATTAGCCAGGAATCCCTTGATGTCTGACAGTTCTGTATGAATCACAGCTGATAAATAGGGATATCACTTAATAATAGTGGAGCTGCTTTTATTCCATACTTTTGCTGCTATATATACTAATGGCCCACATTTTGTCACATGCATCTTCCATAAATCCTCTTGTGCAACTCCTCAAAAGGAGCTAAGCTATACTTTTTAACACAAGACAGCTACCCAGTTTAAGAAAGGAAAGCAGTAGAAACCCCATTCTTTAAGGTATTTAATAGTGTTCATTGAACTATCAGTAGATATTTTTACTTGGTAGGGAAATTTTTTGTAGTGAAAGCCAAATTCTTTAAAAACACTGAAACCAAGCAGCTGTGACGGAAACTGATTTCCAGTCTTTGCCTTCAAGAGTGGTAATCTGGTTGTTTGAAGAAGGGTCACCTTTTATGCTGAATGGAAAGAATATGGACAGTGTCTGCTGATTCCAGAAATGGGATAATTAGAGAATTATAGAATGGGTTGGGTTGGAAGGGACTTTACAGATCACCTAGTCAAACCACCCTGTCATGGGCAGCGACATCTTCTACTAGACCAGGTTGCTCAAAGCCCCATCCAACCTGGCCTTGAACACTGCCAGGGATGGGGCAGCCACAACTTCTCTGGGCAACCTGTGCCAGTGCCTCAGCACCCCCATTGTAAAAAATTCATTCCTTGTCTCCAATCCAAATCTACCCTCCCCCAGTTTAGAACCATTGACCCTGTTCTGTCACAACAGGCCTTGGCAAAAAAATCTTCTTACATCTGTGTTTCCTGTACCAAGGACTCCAGAGCAGGACACAGTACTCCACGTGGGATCTTACCAGAGCAGAGCACAGGGGCAGAATCACTCCCCTTGACCACGTTTCTTTTGATGCAGCCCAGGATATGATTTGCTTTCTGGGTTGCAATCACATGTTGCCAGCTTAGGTTCAATTTTTCATACACCAGCATCCTCAAGTCCTTCTCTGCAGGGCTGCTCTCAAAGATAATTCTATAACTTTGTCTCAGGTTTCTCCACATCCAGATTCTACTTTTCTTTAGACATTCCACAAAAAGACACTAATATTTACTAATAAAACTCTTTTTTTACACATCTTTAAATATTTTACAAAGTAAATTGATAACACAAAATGCGCCCGGGATCAGGGAGTGAATTTCTACAGATTTTTACAGATCTGAGGACTTGAAAAGACTAAATTTCTGTCTTTGTTTCAAAGGGAGAATTTGAGACATTGGTGGGTGGAAGAAAAGGAATTGATTGGTGTAGATCAAGTAAAGGAGAGCTTGAAAGCTTAAGGAGGAGATGAAATTTGAAGAGAAAATTACAATACAATCTGATTGAGCAGAAGTAGAGACCAAAAAATCATCAAGAGACTTCCCTTAAAAGAGACAGTAGAATGGAGATATATTTTATAGGCTGCTATATTGGATTAAAGGAGGTCTAAAATGAAAAGCTATGTGCAACAAAGGCATGTGATAGATAGGTTTCTCCTTTTCTTTTTCATGGCTGAGGGCTTCCAGCCCTTTTCACATTTCGTTGATTGCAAAGTATGAAACCTCAGAGAGTCGCAGTCATGTTTGGCTTTTGTTGGTGAGAGGTACAGAGCAGACCCCATTGCACATTGTTCTTCCTCAGGAGGAGCAGGCGGAAAGCTGGGCAGAACCCTTTTATCTATGTACATGGTAAACATACAAGAACAGTAGTGTGGGCATTATTTAACCAGTGGGACAAATGCACCCTGGAGTAACTGAAGTGGACTTACGCTGAAGATTTTAGCCAATATGGACTTTGATGCAATGTTGATGTTCCTCTTTTCTCTGTCATTTTTACCCTTAGACAGTCAGATCCTCACAATGTGCCTGCTGCCTGACATGGGCAGTGATGTGCTGGGGCTGCTGCTGAGGTGACATCACAGTGAAAGCCTAAGCTGTGGGCAAGACAAACAATAAGGTATAAAAACTATTCCAAATCAGTTCTGCCAATAATATGAAATTGTAAATTATTTTCCTAAGGAGAGATTGCCTGCATCAGGAGCCAGCTTCATGCAGAGGCTGATGGATCCAGCACTCAGAAACTGATGTTTAAGAGCTGCACTGGGGAGAGCAGTGTGGCCAGCAACATATAAAGAGCTTTTGCTTTTCAAGCCCATCCTATGAAAAGCAAAGCCCATCCTACAAAAAATTTCCCTTATGTTGAAGGAAGCCTGGAATCTGGGGCAGTACGGTTGCAGCCTTTTCAAGTGTACTTCTAAAATCTCTGTCCCTCCCTTCATCCCCACATTAGTTGTAACCATCTCTTTACCCTGGTTTCTAGCTTTGCACTTTTCTCTACCCAGGCGCTGTTTGTCTACAGCAGGTGTCTCTTGGGACAATTAGCTGAAACTTGATTGAGCTGTATTTCACCTCTGTCTCACTTCTGCTCTTCTGTCTCTCCCCTGACCCCTCAAGCCACTGTGTTTTTGCACACTGTAGGGATGCTCAATGCTTTTTTCAGCACCTCTGTCCTCATTCTGTTTCATGACCTCTTTTGTGTTGCTCTGTACTCCAGGAGTGCTGAGACAAAAGGCTGAGACAGAGCATATCTCCTTCACTCTGTTCTTGGAAGATTATTCCAGAAAACCTGTTATTTTGGTCTCACCTATCATGGATTGTAATTAACATTAGTTATAAGACAGGACAGTTTCTGCCCTGATTTTCTCTCATTCATGTAAATTCCAAGCTGTAAGCTTATTTTGTCTTCCAAACATTTTCCACGCTTACAGGTGAGAGCTTTTGAAAACCTTTGGCTAAGGACATGGTAGTGCATGAATAAAATTTACAGTTTTTTAACACCTAGGCCTTACTTCATGGCCATTCATGATGTTCTGCTGTAGCTCAGAGTTGGGTTAGAGAGGGGCTTGGAAAAGGTGTGAGTAGTTAAAAAAGAGCATATGGAGCATGCTAGTTCACAAAGTTGAAAGCCTGTTGCAACTGTAGTTTTTTCTTTCTGCTTGTATTACGCGGGCCAACTTTTAAGTAATGTAAATATACCAGGACACGTATTTTGTCTGAGTTAGAAATCATGCCTCCATATAAGCATGACATTGTTTACTATGCTTTGCATTACCACACCCCCTAGAAAACACTGATCAAGCAGTTTAAATCCAGTATTACAAATTCATTTTCAAACAGGTATTTTCAAATCCTAAGGCTGGGGCATTATTTTCCTGTCTTTATGTAGTACTAATCTTTACTTAATACAGTGTACATTGCACTTCAAAATCTCTCATTCATTCCCGCCAAGCTGAGATGATGATGCTGTTTGTGCCACTCTTACATTACTGATGTAAGAAATGTGCTCAGCCCTGGTCTACATGATGCTGCTACTTCATCCTTATCTCCAAGCTATATAGTCCCAGAGCTCTAATGCTATGCTCTCTTCAGCCTTTAGCTGACTGCCTAACACTTAGGAATTTTGTATGTCAGCTGTGAAACTAGTTTTTGCAGCAATTGGTGTCCTTTTAGAAGAATGCTATATAAACGTAAGTCATTAATGTTGTCATTACCCAACAGCAGCAAAGAGTGAAAATGTGATTATATATGTATTTACTGCTAGTGTAGCTACAGCATTCTGTAAGACTTCAAATATTTTCTGGCATAATTATTGCTATTTAGTTTTAAGCAAGAAGAAATGCAGGTGGTTTATCTTCTTTTAGTTACATTTTAATATGGTGTTATTAAAGACATTTTAGATTGGAAGGAGTGAAATAATAGGAGTGATTTTAAAAGAGTAATGACAGAATGAAAAATGAAAATAACTCTGGTTACTTAGAGATACTACTTTTTAAAAGTAACAAACAGCAGTAAAACTGAACCTGTCTCTACCTTTTTCATCTGCTTCTAATTTTTTCATCCTGAGATCCTTGAAGCTTGAAAAGTGTAGTAGAAACAGCTCATGAAAACTCTGCGAGTCCATCTCTTTCTACAATAGGATTATTCATCACCACGTGTTTTCACCATCTGGCAGTAAATGGCCAAAATGCTGAGACCACCACCGTCTCACTTGCAAATTGTTGCACAGTCTAACCAGTCATGCTATTGAGAAGATATGCCTCCAGTTCAATCCAATTTCTCTGCAATCATATTGCTTCCTTTCCGTTGTTATCCTGAGTAGTTCCTCCCCACCCATGTGTTTAACCTCTCTGAAGTATTTGGGGATGGCAATCATATCCCTCTGAGTCACTGCTTAGCTAAGCTGTATGCATTCTGAGAGTCGTTCTTTTCCCATGTAAGTCTTCAGACTCTTAACATTTAACCATTTTTCTCCACTCTCCTATGAAATCCTCAGCATTCACTGAAGTCATTAGAAGAGTTGCCACTGGCTGAGCATGGGAATCAAAGGGAAGCCTTACGCAGATGGTCTCTAGTAGCCTGTGTGTGGCTGGTGCTACATTAGAAAGCTAATGTTTTAGCTACATTATAAAGAAGTAAAGTCCTAGCTCAGTTGAAAGCCAATACCCCCATTCTTACTAGCTGCAGCATGGCCCAATTTAATCACTCAAGGTAGCAGAAACTGTGTAGAGCAAATAAACAGCATACAGGAAATGAAGTCCTGTGTTTTCAGGTCTTCAGTGGCAGAACCACCATTTTATTAAGCTTGCTGGTCTGATGAACTGCATGTAACTAGATGCACAGGGAGCCTTTTCCATTTTCAATTTATTTACGATTTTGATTTGGAACCACACTTTGGAAATGTGAAATGTACTGTGCAATTAAAAGGTTTTAGAATTCTTCCCTAGGAGAACTAATGCAAAACGTTGGTTTTGAAAATCAGTGTGGTCAGGGAACTGAGTCGTGGCCAAAGCAGCAGCCCAGCGAGTGAGGCAGCTGGTCAACGCTTCTAACCTGTCTTCCCAGTGAGCCTGGTGACCAAAAAGCCATCCATCCTGAGAGCTAAGGAGCCTGTAAGGCAAGGCAGGTCACATCCAGCCTCCCTGCTTTCCATCAGAAATTTAGACAGGTCTCTACTGAGAGTTGTTATTAAATCAAATCAGTATTAACAGCTAGAAAATGTCTGTCAGAATACATTTTTAACAAGCTGAACTTTAATTCTTCAGCTGTCTGCATGATAGGCATGTCCATAACAGACAATTTTTTTCATTCCTCATTCCATTAAAATGTTTTCAGTTTGACATGACAAAATAACCCTTTCTCAAAAAAAAACAAAACCCAACCCAAAACCACCAAAAAAAGCCACATGCCAAAATAATTTTCTCAAAAAACCTCCATGCCAAAAATACCCTTCTTGAAAAAAAAACCAACAACCCACCAAACAAAAAATAACTTGTAATATAGCAAATAGAGGTATAAAATCACTTATTAACTTTCGCTCCAGACCTAATTTTAAGGGAAGAGAGAATAGTGCTTAAATGCCTAAGCAAATTGGGGAGCAGTGCAACCTACTCACATTTAAAAAAAATAAGAATGAAATTGTTGAGTAGTTTAGTGTCTGAGATTATTGTTCGACAATTTATTGAAGCTGTATAAGGAGAAAGTATGAAAATTTGAAATGACAATGCTGCCAAGACTGTGTGTCAGGTATTTTAACTGCGGGAAACTGCTGTAGCGTACGTTAAGACCATCCAGCCTCAGTATGCTTCCAAGGTAGACACGTTTTATACTTCTGCTTTGCTTTTGTTGAGGATCTGCAGTCAAGTTCTTGTTCCTTGTTTTGCTCAGAATTTCTCATAGATCTGGGGTGAGAGTCCTGCCCATGACTGGTTGGGACTAAGGGTGACTGGTGCTGCAGGAAGACAAGGGGAAGAGGGGAGGGTGCTTTTAGACAAGGGAAAGAGGGTAGTGTCCCAATGTCATGAGACAAACTTTTGTAAACAAAAGGGGGAAAAAATCCATTTGTTTACTTGGTCATGACTCAATGGAATTATTTATTTAGTTTTTTAAAGTGCTATATAACGAACATACAATTGATGAAATATTACAGCAGCAGTGTATTATTTATGTATGCACAGGTTAGTTTTCATACTTCTTTCCATATGTAGGTTAAAATATTCTGGCTCCCACCAACTCCCAATTTAGGAACCTCTTAATTAGAGAGAGTAGGAGGAAAGATTTTGGAGTGTACTCAAGGGAGAGGACAGTTGCTACTCTTTTACATCCTTCTCTTTCCCACTTTACTGGGGCAAATGGCAAATGGTGACAATGCTCTTGAGAATAGCAACTTAGGCCCTGATGGTATGGTGAAAATGGTAGGTCCTGCCAGAGGGTTTATGTTATAGAATCACTGCTCCAAAAGCTGGCAGTTCTGCCAAAATTAGGAGTGTGAGCATTTTGGGAGCACCCTGGTAGAAACTTAGGTTACTGCTGGCCTCAGGCCATTCAGTTAGGTATGACCTGACTGGCCTTTAGAATATAGTGGCAGTCAGGGAGCCTGACACTTTCATTATTCCAGCTTCAAGTCTGCAGACCATGTATCTACCTCCAAGTTCTTCAAGCACAGTTTGATAGCTATCCTTTGACTTACTTAAAATATGAAAAGAATCTGAACAGAAAGAAGAGGCTAAAAATGCAGAAGGTATGAAAGTACATGCACAATTCCTAAAGTGTGGTAAGTTTTAGGAAGGGAAATAGAAGCCACACTGCTGTTTATTTTACTTTATTCTCCACCTGGCACGATATTTTTAATTTTCCTTTCAATGCTATAAGTGGATGATACTGATCTAATTCCTACCCAAAGACTCATTTAGTCATTTTTCATGTTGTTTGTTTACCTAGCGGCTACAATAACAGGGATCCAGCTGTGAATGGACCTCAGTATGACCCTCTAGTTCAAATGATTTCTAACTAGAATACCAGTGAATGTTTTACCCTGAGGCCATAACAATAGATACTTACTGCTGATAAACTGTACATCTTCAAGCTATTGAATCCCACTGCTGTGAAATCACCTAGTTGCTAGTGTGCAACATGTCTCCCTCAGTCAGGTGAAGTGGGATTCAGATTAACAGGTCCTGCCATTTATAAAAGTAGTGATTAAAAATATATTAAGGAATCCCTAATTTCAGAAACAGTTGTATTCTATTTCTAAGCTTTCCTGCTTTTTTTTCTTTTCTGAATAGATTTGAAGTATCTGAATGTCTAATGAACATGAATTATTTGTGTGTGTTTTTGAGATAATTGATATATAAAACTGCATGTATTTGTTCGTTTCCATTTGCAAAACCAGATTGCTTTCCCTTATACCTTAAGATCTTCACAGTTGCTGAAGTCTGTCTATACACTTCAAGTAGTCTAAGCAAGCCTTTCTCTTTTTTACATGTTCATATAGATATGAAAAAAATCTCAGCAACTATGTATGCAGATAGGTGAGTGAAGCTGGCATTTGAACTACTGAAATTTACATAACCGCTACTAATGTTAGAAAAAGATTATAAATATGATGAATGAAGAGCTGTGAATTAACATTTAGAAATTCAACAACTGAGTTTTCTATGTGAATGAGTATGAAAGGTGAAGGGAGATATTTTTGAAAGCTTTTATTGTACGTCAGCAGAGTGTGTGTCAGAAAGACATTACTTTGGGAATGCCTTAATATCATAGTTGTACTAATTAGCCTTTAGCTATGTAGAAGGGACTGAGGGTTTTTTCCATCGGAAAAGTTTTCAGTGCTTGTTTTTTGCTGCCTCTAAACGCATGCCCTGAAGACAAGAGAAGGTAAGATCATGGCTCACATGAATTATCTTAGGAACCACTCTGGTTCTTGAAGTCCATTAGTGAAAATGCTCAAAGCAAGGCTGTGATGTGCCACATGATTGTTAGTTTTGTAGTGAGGTAGTCATGGGTAGCTGTATATATCAAATATATTGAAAGAGCAGAGACAAAAACTATTCCTGAAGGTAGAAGTTATGAAGGCTTATAAAAATACAAGCTGAAATTAAATGAAACAAAATAAACCAAAACAAAATAAAATAAAATAAGTAAAATAAAATAAAATAAGTAAAATCCTGAATTAGTGAATTTATATCTACTAAACCCATGCTGATTATGCTAGCTTCAAGCTTTGTCCTAGAGGACCTGGTCATTTGCAGAATTATTTTGGTGAAACAGAGGAAGTTTGCTGCCCGACAGATCACTTCCTGTGGGGGTAAGGCTTAGCCATTGGTTGTTAGCTTAAATTCCAAGCAATGCTCATGCCAGCACATAGTTGTCTAGGGACTTGAAGCAGACTGAGCTCCATGGTACAAAGCATATCAGTACAGCTCAAGTGAAGCAGAGTGGGCAGATGTTTGTTTAATGCTAAAGCATTTGTAAAACATAGAACCATAGAATGGTTTGGGTTGGGAAGGACCTTAAGATCATCCAGTTCCAAACCCCTTGCCATGGGCAGGGACACCTTCCACTAGGCCAGCTTGCTCAAGGCCCCATCCAACCTGGTGTTGAAAATCTTTTTGGCATCCTTTGTCAATGATGGTATTGCAAGGTTATTTTCTGAATTATGTTGCCCTTTGAATGGCTTAGAATAGTTTTCTGTCTCTAGATGAATTCTACATTCATCAATGTCTGTATTTTCCTGGATTGTAGAGCCCATCTTTTCTGCAGGTGGTATCAAGAGCTGCACAAAGTAAAATCACGGTAATGTTATGTTGAAACAGAATCCTGAGAAAATTTGGGGATCTTGCTGGGAAGTCTTCTGGTTTCTGACTGAATTTGTAAAACTGGTGTATCGGAACTTCATCTGAGGGAGTGGATTTTAATGTTCAAAGGGAACATAAAAACTGGTTCCCCCCAGGCCTTTAAATCCTCAGGATATGGAAGGAAAGACAAAACGCAAGGCAGAGGCAATTGCAGGATAGCCACAGGTATTATGTTTCCCTCTTTCGGGCTGTGCTCAACCATGGCTTATTGCCACCCTTCAGAGAAGAGAGATCAGGCAATCTAGGCTTCTTACTGGCTTTCAGTGCCTTCCATAAGGTGCTCTGCAATGATGGATCCAAAGAACTTTTCTGTGACTGCTGTTTGTCCTATGGGCTTAGGTAGGGAGAAACATGTAGTGAACAGGGAATGCAGCAGGATAGATTCAAACCATTGCCTGTGTGTCCTTTTAATCAGACCTTCCTCGAGCACTAAGTCAGGTCAAATAATGAAAACCTTTCCCACAGTAAAGGAGTGAAGAAGCAAAGGGAGACAAACAGGTAAATTTCTTATTGCCTGTTGAATCACACTGTGACTGAAATCTCTGGTCTATGCTGATACATCAGCTTAAAAAACCCCATGATAGTGCAACTAGAAAAGCAGGTAGCTACGTTAAACTTGTAGACAGTGAGTCAGATTCCTCAGGCTCCAGGGAAGACTGAAGGCTAGAGGAAGTGGTAGGCTGCAGGCCCTTTGGTATGGAGCAAAGGGAGGGTGAGGGTGAACTGGAAGAGTGAGGGGATAGTAGTGGAAAAAGTTCCCTTGTCTTTGAGGGGTTTTGGGTGCATGTGCAATCTACCTGGGTGTAAAAGTGAAGCCTGAAGAAGTCATGTCCATATGCCAGTCCGAGAGACAACACTCCTCTTGGATGTAGGTACAAGAAGTCTAAGAGAAAAGAAAGCCACAACATAAATTCTTGCCACCCTTTAAAGCTTAGCAATATTGTGCTATCAGTTGGTGGTTCATCTAATTTCAGTGGAAAAAATAACTGTTACAGATTATTATTCAAGATTAAAATAATTTTCTGTCAGGGTAGGGGGGATATGCTAGATGTGGGTTTTTTCATATCAGGGATTTAGTGAATTTTACCGGAAAGAGTTCGTATGAAATATCCTCTCAGTTCAGCTATTATCTTTGGCTGTAGCAATGACTCATTTGCTCTAAACCCAGACCCAACAGCATCAAGCATAGCTATTCTCTTTCAAACTAAAAGCAGAGATCTGGCAGGATCACTGCAGCTGCTTGCTTCCATTACAGGCAAAAAATGTCATAAATGGCTGCAAGTGTGCCATCTTCCTGCGCTGCTAGTGCCTAATTTGACATATTTAATTTAAAACATTTCTGAAGTAGACTAATTGTCACTTTTTGCTAGCTTACACTTCCTGCAGTCTATTTCCAATACTCTTCTTCAGATCCATGGGGTTGGCTGTGATACGATACTGTGTTTAGAAATGTAACTTTCCTTGGCTGTGTTAGGAAAAAAGTCCTTTACAAGTTCACGTTGGTGAGTTTATCTTAGAACACAACCCTCTGTTCTAGTTTTGCAATGGAGTTTCATGAGGGGAGAAGCAGCAGAAGGAAAATAGAGCTACAATTACTGCTCTGGTCTGTCCAGTGAGATGTGTAGGAGCAACACCCTGTACCCTCTTTTTGGAAGGTGTGGTATGCCTCCTTTTGAAAGGGACCGGTATCACAGGAATGACCCAAAAGCTTAAATGTTACCTGTAACACAGGTCTTGTTCTAAGAAGACTCTGAAAGTAGTAGACTTTGATGGGGGATAGTATTTGGAGGATGTGTATTTCCTTTCTTTGCTCCCTTTCTAGCAAACAGCAACATTTTCTCTTCATTGGACATTTTGAGAAGCAACCTAGTAAAAGGCAGTTCTTTTTCTCATTGTCTTTTGAGCCATGTATTTTCTATTTCTTGCCAGTTCTGAAATGTTAGGTGCACACAACACGCATATTTTTTTTTCTTTTAATAATTGAGAATTGATAAACATAACTACCATAATTGCTTCCTCTTCAGAAAGCAAACCAAACCAATCCAAACAAAAGCTTCTTTCTTCTCTCATTTCCCCAGAACCTCATCTATCCATTGTAGCAGTGGAAGCAACCACAGAAGAATGAATGTAGTCCCAGAGAACAAGTAAGAAAGAATTTACTTCTATTTACTTAAGAAATGTTGAATAATATTTCAGTACCTTGTGAGATTTGAGACCACAGCAAAGTTTCTGAAGAGCAGTATTTCAATGAATATACTCTCTGAGGGAAATAGTCTTTTGAATTAGTTACAATGGCTGTTAACATAGTTGTACATAAAATGGGTGACTATTTAAGAAGTGAGCTGGAAAGCAGATATGTAACAGTAAGAGTTGAACCTTTCACTGTTCTTGATAACTAAGAAGCTATATAAAATACTGAAGAACCCTGCCAAAACTTGATACATAATTCCTTTTCATCCATTGTTCTTGTTGGAAAAGCCAAGGGAGAATAGATGAAATGCGATCAAGTGATTATTAGCTATGCGGAACGGAAGGAATTGATGACTGATGCATTTACAGAAACACTGTGCTAAATCTAAATGATTACAAGCATCCAGTATCTTGTGAAAAGAAACTAGTGTATGCTAAGATAATAATGGGGAAAGAACTCAGCAGTAAACAGCCTGTAAAAGTGAGGAGCTGGGAATTATTCAGAGGAACTGGCCCAGGGAATTCTGCAGAGCTGTAGAAACAAACAGCTTCAAATCTAGATCACCAAATAAAATATGGATCTGTGGGAAGTGCTTAGAAACTGTGATCATACTCTTTTACGGATAAAGCTCACTCCTAAATTTATGACAAGAGAGATCATTTTGAAAGACATTTAAGGAGTGGGAACAAAACTGGGGGCCTCCCTTAATCCTGATCATAAACTGGTTATCAAGAATAGAAACCTAATCTGATGTGTTTTGAAAGTGATCCTTTTTATAGGTCAGTAATTTGAAGATTTAAAAGCCAAGTCCCAAATGTTGAAAAGCATGGGGCTAGATACCTAAATACCCTTGAGGATGCTGATTTTATTGTTCAGCTAAGCTACATAAGCTCATGTAAGCTTATCTAAAATGTTTATATGACATAAAAGTTCTTAATATTATTTTTAAATAAAAGAACAAGTTCTTCTATAACAAGGTCCTTTAGAATGCTCATTTCAAGATTAATTTCATCTTTCAACTTCAATCTATAATGTTGTGAAAGAAAAAATGGGGTGATGATATCAGTATTTCTTAAGTAAGAATTGAAATTTCATTGTCCTGCATGGCTGGTTTTTTTTTCTATTTATCAAATAAAATAGCAGATGACTCTGGGCAAAATTAAAACTTGAAAGAGGTCAGCCTTCTCAAGAGAATGCCAGAAAGCTATGGCTTTTAGAAACTGAAGGATTATTAGGGGTATGAACAATCTTACTTGAGCAGATCAAAGCAGTTACGGAGCTGGATTTATTACAGCCATCAGAATTTCTTCTGTGAATTGAAAGTATTCCTCGATGACTTAGTATGCATTTGAGCAGTTCCCCTGCATTTCCACTAAAGGCTCCCTGTGGCTGTGTGGGTGAGAAAGCCATATGCATAGCTCACATGAACACACAAAACAGACTCCCCATTTACAGGCAGAACTCGCCATGTTATTGTAATTCCAACGTCAATGTGTTTTAGTGTATTTCTGAGGTCCAAAGCTTTGCCAGAGTATGTGTGGGGAAAAGAGGCACAGTATTTGTGGATGGGAGCAAAGGGGAACAGTGATCCAAAATTATTATAACACTATCATAGTGAAATAATCTCTTCTGAACTTGGAGAATACAAATGAAATCTCTACTGAAGGACAGAACATTTCATTTGAAGTAAAAGCAGTTCTACATGCAAACCAGAATAAATACGTTTGAGATTTTACATTTGTCCTAAATTCTAAGAAAATGCCAATAATACAGCTAAATCTAGAGGGCAGTGGAAGGAATAAGGTTTTCTTTAATGATTAAAGCTGAAGTAGTCAAAGCTCTTAGAAGTGATGCTCAGATGCATTTCCTTAGAGATTACGATGAGCTGCCATTCAAAGCATATTTTCCTTATGCTCAAAATATGATGATGTAGGGTTTACTAAGCCTTGAACACTCCAGTTTCTTCAGTGGGGTTTAGGAATGCCAGATGAAGAATGGTCCTGCAGGTATAAGTTCAGCTCTTGTTTCATCATTTTAGCAGAAACCTATAATCTGAGTGTAATGCAGGTTGTGATATATCCTGAACCTGGAGGCAGCATCTGGGAGGGAACAAAGGAACACCAACTATTGAAGTGCCTGTGCCCCTTGAGCAGCCTCAGTGGGCTCCAGCATGGCTTGATAGAGGGCAAAATTTACTTGGAGATTTGCATGTTCTTGGCTTACTAAATATAACATGATCCTGAGTCTTCAACCTTCACATTAGCTAATCTTCCACCTTCTGTCTTAAAACACACAAGCTGTCCCTTGCACCTGTGGTGTTTCCTTGCAGCACTCCTTTCTATTCTGTTGAATATGTGGAAAATATATTTGAAAAAGTATATAATGTTCACAACTGTAAATGGAAATTACTCTGCTCTCATGAGACCCCACTTTGACTACTACATACTACATACAGTTCTGGTGTCCTCAGCATAAGAAGGACACGGAGCTGTTGGAGCAAGTCCAGAGGAGGGCCATGAGGATGATAAGGGGGCTGGAGCACCTCCTGTATGAAGACAAGCTGAGAAAGTTGGGGCTGTTCAGCCTGGAAAAGAGAAGGCTGCGTGGAGACCTCATAGCAGCCTTCCAATATCTGAAGGGGGCCTACGAGGATTCTGGAGAGGAACTCTTCATCAGGGACTGTAGAGATAGGACAAGGGGTAATGGCTTTAAACTTAAAGAGGAGATTTAGGTTGGATATAAGGAGAAATTCTTTACTGTGAGAGTGGTGAGGCACTGGAACAGGCTGCCTAAGGAAGCTGTGGCTACCCCATCCCTGGAAGTGCTGGATGGGGGTTCCCCTATTGCCAGGTTTGACAGGGCTTTGAGCAACCTGGTCTAGTGGAAGGTGTCTCTGCCCATGGTAGGGGTGTTGGAACTAGATAATCATAAGACCCCTTCCAACCAAACAATACTATGATTCTATGGTTCTGTGTTTCTATGTGTGTGCATTTATGGAAATGTGATAGTGGTGAAATAGGTATTGAGAGCTCTCTTGAGTCTTACTTGTCCTGTTCGACAGTTACTCAGATATCTGTCACCTTGGAAGGCACAGAGACAGCAAGCATTTTCATTTCAGTGGTCACTTTCTCTGAACTGGGAATCCATTTTCAGATAAAAGATTACACGTTAAAGTGAGATAAAAGAAGTGACCTAAAGCAGCCAAAGTGATTTGAGGAAGAAATTCTGTTAAGGATTGTTTAAAGACACTGTTACTGCTCAGAATACTTTCTTTCAGCTGCCAGTTGAGGTGGTGTTAGTTGTTCTGCCACAAAGGCCAAGGAAGCCCCCGTGCTGCTGCCATCCCCTCAGAGGCAGGCAGCCAGCCCTCATGGCCACTGCAGCATGGCACAAGTGCTTCTTTCGCTGGGTGAGGCATTGCCCCGCAGTGGCAGAGCTGGGCCGGGGGCTGATCAGAGGTCCCCAGGCAGGGCTGGCCTTGCTACCTGCCCTGGGATGGTGGCACTGGTCCCGGCAGGGTGGGTGGCCCCTCTCATTGGCTCTAGAAAGAAAATTATTCTTCTTATTTATCTTTTTTCCCAGATGGGGAATTCTGAAATTAACATGTTTATTTTTCATTAAGAAAATTAATTATTTAATTAAGAAAATTGTAAACATCTGTGTAGCATTGGGAAAAATGTTTCTTTGTATCAATTTTTCACAGAAAATATTTTCATCTAGTCTAGATACCTACTTTCATCCAGGTCATGCTTTGCTAAGAAAGGTTGGACTAGAGATCACTTCCAACCTGGTATTCTATGATTCTATGATTGACTGATTTTTATTCAACCAGTCGTACTGCTATAAGACAGTTTTAAAAGTTGTCTCATCTAATATCTGACCCTTCCATGAGGATTGATAGAAGTTTTATTTCTTTTCAATAAAGTAACTTATTTATCCCCGATAAAATAAGGGATAATTCTGGCACCTGCCACATCACTTCTCAACTGAAATCAGTAATTTAGGAATACTTACTGTAAGTTATAAAATGAAGTTTTATCCAGATGTTAGAATCTGGCAGCATGGTTCTTGATTTCAATTATCGTACAAATAATCCAGTCTCTAAATTACACTTACGTTTTCATATTTGTATTATTTGTATATATGATGCACCTTATTCCATTGCCTCTATGCTGTCATTTCAAACTCGCTATTTCTGTACTTTGATAATATTTTTGAGACTGCAGTTTCAAAATGATTGCCAAGTGATTTTTATGAAATTACCCTTTACTGTTGCTTAGTTATCTTTCCAGAGTAGAAACACCTACATGAATATACCCGGACTTCAGCAATGTGTATGCAGGTGTAAAACATGAACCTGTGCATGCTCTGGTGAGTGGTGTTATTTGTGCAGTTTCTGGTGTTCAGAAAACTTCCTAAATTTGCAAAGTCCTGCCCTCGGGAGTTTATTACCTTGCGAGAACAAGCATTTCTTAATGACACACTTTATATAGTCTTAGCTGTTTCATGAATGGATTAAAATATTTGTAAACTATTGCTGTGCTGTGCACCAAATTTTCTGTGTTGTTGTAGACCTTATCCCATGCATATATCACTCAATATTTTTAAAGGAGTGCACGTTTAACAGAAAACCTGTGAAAGTGTTAATTCACAAGAAGAATATCGGGCTCTACCTTTTTGTCAGCTAGGCAGATAATTAACTGACTCAGTTTGGTACAAGTGGGAGATTAATAAAGAAAAAGATGGAAAAAGGACCCTCAACAAAGATTGAGGATGATGGAAGAGCTGCAAAGTAGGTCACCTCATCTCAGAGTGATATCAAGGGTAGATTTTAGTTTTTCACGTGTGATGAGCATATGTGATTCCTAGCCAAACAACCAAAAAATTGGAAATCCTCTCAGAATAGAAGAAATAGATTACAATGATGTCAGTGTATTAAGCTGAGGCACTCCAGGCATCAGAATAATATTGAGATTAGAAATAGTTGTATGAAAGCCAGAGGTGTCTATGTCTAAGATTTATATACATATGCCTTCCATTTTCATATGATCGAACAAAAACTGGGAGCTGCTCGGAACTAGTTTTCATTATTGATGTAAAAATATGTTGGTGACCTCTCAACGATTTAAAGAAGAAAAGCTGCAAGGCAAAAATACTAGGTTTTTTTGGGTTTTGGTGGGTTTTTTTAATAGGAGAACGAAAGAAAAAGTTTAAAATTAAAGCCATAAACTTAGAATGGGAATCATATTGCTTATTTATAGGGGAGTGTGAACAGAGGCACACAATGCCATTTGATGCCCTAGCATACCTGGACATCTGCACATCTTTGAAAATGTTATGGAGGACTTATGGGAGGCCTTTGCACTTCTGAAAGGGTAGTTGGAAGCCAAACGACATAGCTGGTAGCATCAAATGTGCTTGTAGACACCCCTGCTGAGACAGCTCATTCTCCTTTAGTTGGAGGAGTTAGATGTCTCAGTCTGCCCTTATCACTCTTAGACTTCCTTCAGGGTCAACAGGGAGAAATAGAGATCTCAGAGGTCAGCTTTTCTAATCCTAAAATATGTCAAATGTATTTCCACCCAAAGCTGCCTGTTTGTCTTCACTGATGACAGGGACATTCCTAGAGTGACTAATTCAGACTCTTAGACACAGAGCTCAATTCATTTCCCTACCCTGCACGCGAGCTCCCAGTGTGTGTGAAAGTGTCTCAGATCTCCCACCTGATGCCCAAATACTACCCTAGAAGGACCCCTTCCTTGGTCTTTCCAGGCAGCCCCAAGAAGGGGCCTTGGCCCTGTGGCATGAGGCCAGGCAGGAAAACCTCTGGTGCCTGAGGTGGCTCTAGTTGCCTCAGCATTATGATGATTATATCATGTGATATCCACTTTAGGATGTCAAATCACTCTCTAGACTCTACAAAAGCTATCACAACTCTTTCAGTTCCATTGCTGCAAACCTTCTAATTTTCACCCTGTATTTAGTAGAAGTTCATAGAGTTTATCACAAATGAATGCTCATTCTTTCCAGATCCGTCATTTAGGAAAGGAGTATGTGGAATTGCATAGGAACACTGTCTTGCTTAATGACACAATACCTAAAGAAAATGAAGCAGAATAAAATTTCAAAAGTAAACTTTAAATCAGGTGATTCCTAAAGTTTTAGTTTATTCCTTTACTGTCTTTCCTTTGCAGAATCCTAGGCACAACTGCAGCAGAATCCTTTTAGTGCCAGTTGAGGCTTCACAGCCTATTTTGGCTTGTTACCTTGACAGTCTCAACTATGGGAGGCACATACAAACTTTCTCTGGGGACCTATGGCCAGGACCAAGTAAGCTACTAGAAACCTGCTTTCAAAACAATGCATTTACATATTCATGGCCCCTGTGGCAAAAAATATATATACCATAGAAAAACATCCTGGGCTCGATTTTTACTTTCAACTTGTTCTGGTGGGGAGAAAGACATCGTGCAACCTGTAGTTGGCTCAGTATCATGCTGGATTCAGTTCCATCCAACAGTCCTCAGCAGACAAGAGCACTTGCAGGTAAATGCTTTCTCTCCCACACACATCACACCCCCGAGGGCACAACACACAGTCACCCTGTGGGAATGATGCATGGCATGTCTGGTTGGCTTGTACAAGCTGAAAAGGGATGAAACATACTTTGCACAGATGGTGTCTCTGGAAGCTGCCATCACGTAACAAATCTGTAATGACCACACTTTTTCAAAATCTTCTCATTTGGTCAAATTTGGGTGGATTTTCATGGTGTTAAAAAAGGGCACATCTCTGACACCAGGAGGATTCTTGTCAAATGTGAAGTGTTTCAAATGTACAGAGCAGCCTGATCTTTTCAGCAAACAGTTCTGAATTTCAAAAACCTTATAATATAAGCATATTTCCTCTAACTGCAGCAATGATTCAATTCTTTTAGTGGAAACTTTCCCAACAAAATCCAGCCTGAGGCAGGACCTGATATAAAACTTTTGAATCAGAACAGTTAAAATTTGACAGGCTTACAATGAGAAAAAGTCAGGTGAAAAAATAACATATCCAACTACAGAATTCACTATCAAGAGCATCTGTAAATGTATTTAACAATAGTTAAAGAAATCTGAAGTTGTATATTTAGTTTTATTAGGTAAATGAATGTACTTCAGCCTTTAAGAAAGCACTTAAAATATTAGAAACCAACTTCGGAAATTTTGTGTGGATTGGCAAGATACAGATGAGTTTACTACTGTTGGAGTCCCTTCTTCAGTCAATTATTTCAATTAGGAGAGATATCTGAAATGTCCAGCAGCCACAAAAAACAATGGTTGAAGGTCACACTTCCAATCTTATTGCACACAAAACCTCTACAAGGGTAAATAATAGAAAACATGTTCATATTAAAAAAAAAAGTAATTTCAGAGTTTTTTATTGTTCTCCATTTAAGATGTTTTTAGGTTAATCTTGGATAACTCTTCAGGAGTTTAAATAAATTACATTAAAAGTTATAAAGAATAATTTCTTATTGTATCAAATCAAGAAAATAAACTAATGTTTTAATATAATCAGGAAGTGACATGTCACCTCCACCACCTGCAGAGCATGCTGTTTCATAACTGAAATGTCTTTGTCTCTTATCTCTTCAAGGTTTTCCTTTTATTGGCTGTTGGTTGCATGACCTCTGGCAATAAAGTACTTAATAGTATTATTCCCATCTGTCCACCTGGCTCAGTTTTGTAGTAACATGTTGGAGTTTGGGGGGGGTTTGGCCACAGTTTAAATAATGATCTAATTTTTAAGACAGTGCTCACTAAATTCTTTATCTATTTGGAAATCTCAAACATAATTTAAATAATTGATTTTATTCCATTTCTTTTCCTAAAAGTCAACATGAGGCCATAAGCATTTGGAAAGCATTTTTACTTTCTTAACAGAGGGGCTGTATAGATCAGAACAGGGATGAATTTATATCTTCTTTTTTATAAATTTCAGTTATTCAGAGAAGAGCCAAAGTTTCTGAGTGACTCTGGAACACTACAAATTCAGAGCTACAATGGGCCTCAAAAGTTGGTCTAACCATACTTTCTTACCCAAGGACAGTTCTGTTACTTATGAACCAGTGACAGACAGATGGTTATGCAATATTGTAATTACAAATACTGGTGACAGAGTAAGAAAACTCATGGGTTGAGATAAAGACACTTTAATAAGTAAAGCAAAAGCCATGTGCATAAGCAAAGTAAATTCAGGAATTCATTCACCTCTTCCCATGGTCAGGCAGGTGTTCAGCTTATCTCCAGGACAACAGGGCTCCATCACATGTAATGGTTACTTGAGAAGACAAACACCAGCACTCCTATTTTTTTTACACCACTGCCTTCTTCTTCCCCCCAGCTTTAAATGCTGAGCATGACTTTGTATGGTATGGAATATCCCTTGGGTCACTTGTCCCAGCTGTGTCCCCTCCCAGCTTCTTGTGCACCCCCAGCATACTCAGTGGTGGGGTGATGTAAGGACCAGAAAAGCCCTTGACTCTGTGTAAGCACTGCTCAGTAATAACAAAAATATCCCTGTGTTATCATTAACACTGTTTTTAGCACAAATCCAAGATATATCCCCATACTTGTTACTGTGAAGAAAATTAACTGTGTCCCAGCCAAAACCAGCATAGTGTCTTACGGGCTTAATTTATGAGCTATTATTACTGTGATTAGGCCACTTTAGGCTTCTTGGCAAAGAATCAAGTGAACTATGTCTGTGGCCACAAAGCAAAGCTCATATATCCCTGGTGGAGTGTCCTTTAATCCGATTTCTGACATCTCCATGAAACAGGTCTTCACATTTCAAGCAGGTCTATTTTTTTCTCCTTAAACCTAAGGACTTTTGACCAAAATATGTTATTCCATCCTGAAGTAGTGTATTTGACATCCAGATGGAGATGGAAAGGTGACACTAAATTACTTATTGTCCACCTTCTTTCTTCAAAATACTATGTGACTTTGCACCTTAAATTGCTCTGAGAAATGTAGTTCTGACACTTAATCAGAATATTAGCTTTTAGTGGGTAATCATACTATTTCTGCCAACACACACTTTCTAGACTGTGTAGTTCTTCAGGGAAGAATTTCAGAAGCAATATGAGGTATCTTTTCCCCCTGAAGACAGGTGATGTTACTAAGGAACAGACAAGTTGCCATAAAAGACTATGTAATTGTTCTAAGGTGCAATTAATCTAGTGTTGTCCTTTGAAGAATGGTCAGTCATAGATGCATCAAAGCAATGTGTTTAAGCTTTGCCATAGAGGTGGTAAATTCTGCTTTATCCTGATCTAGAAGAGTTAGGAGTTCAGTTTAAGATCCGCATCATGAAGGTTAAAATTTCTTCCAGAAGTGCATTGGCATGAACTATTAAAAATCTATTTGTTAGCAATATAAAAATGTTCAAGTTCCTTCCAAATTCAGTTAAATTCCTGCTCTGACCAATTTCCTTCAGGTACAAGTTCCATGGGTTTTGCACTTACTGTGAGTAGAAATATTTCCTCATACCAGTTTTGATTTTGCCACAGTGGCCAAAGTGTTTTCCAAATACAGGAAAAAGCACAGCTTTAAAAAGCTAATATAAGAGATGATAAACAAAACATTGCAAACTGCTGTTGGATGAGCAAAAGTGAATCACTTTGAAAAGGTTGCAATTATGTCAAAAGGTAGGAGAACAGTACTGGGACCATAACTTTACTCAGAAAATGAAAAATTAATCTTTATACTGGAAAACAGTAAAAATATGGAGAGTGACCTGCTGTCTGAGCTGAAGTCATAGAAATTAAAGTCTGCTTGCTTATTCTTGAAACACTTAAATGGTGCCCTTGAATGTGTGCTCAGAAGAACTGGGAAAAGAATTACTACAGCTGACCAGAATACCTGTTCTATACTTAGAATCATAGAATGGTTTGGGTTGGAAAGGACCTTAAGATCGTCTAGTTCCAACCCCTCTGCCATGAGCAGGGACACCACACACTAAACTATGTCACCCGAGGCTCTGTCCAGCCTGGCCTTGAACACCGCCAGGGGTGGAGCATTCACAGCTTCCTTGGGCAACCTATTCCAGTGCCTCACCACCCTCACTGTGAAGAACTTCTTCCTTATATCTAACCTAAACTTCCCCTGTTTAAGTTTAAAGCCATTACCCCTTGTCCTTCCACTACAGTCCCTAATAAAGAGTCCCTCCCCAGCATCCTGTTAGGCCCCCTTCAGACATTGGAAGGCTGCTATGAGGTCTCCACGCAGCCTTCTCTTCTCCAGGCTGTACAGCCCCAATTTTCTCAGCCTGTCTTCATACGGGAGGTGCTCCAGTCCTCTTATCATCCTCGTGGCCTCCTCTGGACTTGCTCCAACAGCTCCATGTCCTCTTTATGTTGAGGACACCAGAACTGGACACAATACTCCAAGTGAGGTCTCACAAGAGCAGAGTAGAGGGGCAGGATCCCCTAAACTTATTATGTCCTTAAAACTGTGGTTGGCAGGAGATAATCTGACAACAGGAATCTAATGATCTACCAGAGATTTAGAAACCAGAAGATGTATCTGTAACCAGCAGACTGTGGAGCTCCTGCAGATTGACAGCAATTCAGTTAAGTATCAGAATCTAGCCCAGTTTCTCTGTGTGAGCAACGTCTTTTCAAAAAAATGTAAGAGTGATGGTTGTAAGGAAGGCAGCAGTTTGCTTGTTTTCCCTTGATGCCTGAAAGCGATAAAAGAATGATGGGTATAACTACATCTAAGCACACATACCATCTTCTTACACCTCTGGGAGGAATCAGAAATAATTAATTCAAGTGAAGTGTATAAGTATCATAAATAATCCAGCATTTCACAACAGTAGCTTTTGCTTTCTATTAATGACAGCTAATGAAGTTCTTGGCAGTGAGGTTTTTCAGGTGGAATCAGGGTTGGGATCATCTGATAAGAGGTCGAAAACTGTGTTTTAAGAGAATATATTTTAGTTAATTAATGTGATTCTAAATGCTCTTTCACCAGCTTTTACATTACAGATGATGTGGAGTGAGTCCTAAGGCAATGGAACTTCATATGTTAAGAGATCTATGACCACAAACCTAGGAAAAGATCACGTCAAAATAACAGTAATCAGGAATATGCTATATGCATTTTTTTATTTCCTGAGCTTTCTTTAGTACATCAGATCTCATATCTGACCTTGCTTTGAACAAGTTGGATTACAGATCTCCTGAGATACATTCTAACTTGAATGATATAAGAACTACTAAGACAAAAATGTTCAAGAATTTTCATTTTCCTATATGCTACTTCATACCAGGCAAAAATGTACATTACATTACTTTGAATGTCATTTTACAGTAAGATTCACATTGCAAACGGTTATCTCATACCTGCTGTTTATTTTTTTAACTGATTGCAAATATATGTAATTATGTACAAAATGTTGTGGATTATGACCAAGACCAGCTGGACAATATGTTGCTTCCATATAAAATTATTACATATTCAACTAATATGTTTAGAATACAATCTACTTATGTCATTACATCTTTTAATTCATATTTTGGTTTATAAGGAGATCACAAGTAAAGTATGAATGCTTCATTTTCCCTGAATGGCTCTCTAGGATGATATAACTCAGTGAAAATGGAAATACAGATAGGCAGACACTGTGCTGGCTTTTATTCAGCTTTACTTGCATGCTGGCTATTTCTGTAAAATTGCTACTAAGTACTACTTCTATGAGGTACTACTTCTGTGAAAAAACTTGTCAACTCATCTTGAAGAGTATTCTGAATAATTTATTGTAGTATGTTTAAAATCAAAATTCAAAACAATCGTCAGGAAAGTCAATTTTAATTTCTTAGCTTTTTAAAATCCCACAATCCTAAAAAGTCTAGGAGCGCTATGATCCCTGGCAACTTACAAGTATAATTTCACTTTTTCTGCATTATATTACCTTATTCTCCCGTTCTGCCCAAAAAGAATACTAGTTTTGACTTCCATACTCATAGGGTATCCTGAAAGGGTAGCTAATTTTGCTTTTGTGATACCTATATCTTCAGTCATTGACCCTAACTGGAGTTACAACTTGTTTCTTACAACAAAGATGTCAGCTTTTTTATTCCATGACTTATTGCAATTCTTACAGCACCACTTTTTGACTCTGGGGAACTACTCTAATTGCTGCTAAGTGAAACTTTAATCCTTCAAAAGCTAAGTGAGTTCAGAGTTATTTTATTACAGTTCTATTTATATATTTAGAAAACAAAATGAACAACTGCTATAAGAATTGTTGAGAAATGAAAACAACCAAGGCAATACATAATTTTTTGTTTCTTAACTGCATAAATTACATATCACCCAATTATTTTTAACACTGCATGTCTTTAGAACTTCCCTTTTTATAATAACATCAAAAAGGAATAGTTCAAAATGAAGAAATAAGAAATATAATGAAAATCAGAAAATGCTTTCTTTCATTCCTGTAGCAGGCCTTTTTTGTGTGAGTAGTCGTTATGAAATCAAATAATTTCTATGTGAAAGATGTTCCAGTCTCAATTCACTAAAATGTTCGATTATTTAATTTATTTCTATGAAGTGCAGAAAAAAGTTAAGAAAAAAATGCAGAAATAGATATGTTTTCTGAAATGAGTTTCTCTTCACAACAACTATTGCAACAGAGCTACTCCACTGAACGTATTTGGGGTGGGGTGGGGGGAAGTCTTTACAAAAGGGACTGCAAAGGAACCCGAGAAGCTTTTGCGATCCACCCTATTGCGGCTTTGAGGAGTGAAACTGGGAATCTCAAAAGTTCCCAGCCCCTCTCAGCTCCAGGGATTCTTGCATGTGAATAGAAGTCAGCTTTGAAGGGAAACCCAAATTATAGCTGGAGCTAGCAGCAAAGCAGAAACAATCTTTATCAAGGTGTTGGTTTCATTGCTTTTCAGTAGTTTTAATTCTGTTTTCATGTTATATGTTATACGGTAACAAGTATTTGACTTTTAAAGGCATTTTCTGTCACAATTCAGGTCACCTTACAGGTGATAAGTGGCACCGCTAAGACTCAGGTTAAGGAGTAAAATGAGCCAGACAGCTTCCACTATACTGTGTGCAAATGACACCTACCACTTTAACTATATTCGTTTGTCTGCATTTTTATTGCAGTTTCAGTGCTTACAAGTAAAAAATCTCGGAAGCAAGAGTTGTCTTTTAGAAGCTTAAAACACCCCCTCAAACTAAAGAACAAAAAACCCAACACACACACACAAAGCAGAGTGAGAAAGAAGGAAATATCATAGGAAGAAAAACCTTAAACAGAATAGGGCCATATAACTAAATAAGAGAGCACTGGATAACTCTTCCCCAGAGAGCCTCCAGGCCCTAAAAGCACCAATAAATCCTGAATTCCCTTCTGCACATTTTTGACACAGCTTTGTTGGAAGGCTGATGACTCTGTTTTATTCCTACTGCGGAATAATTTCAGTCTAAGTGCTAAAGGTGCTTGAACAGAATGGTGAAACTGTAGCTTGAAATTCCCTCAGGGAGAGGAAGGAAAGGAGTCAGGCTTACACTTTTCCAGGAAGTTTCCTATGACCAGCAGACTACTCTATGAAAGAAAACCATGGATAGCTCACTGATTTTAAAATATATTATTTGTAGATACTTATAGATGTAAGCAATACATCACATTGTTCTATATTTAATATATTCAAAATTAGCTGAATTCAGTTTGGCTCTTGAAAAGAATGTACCAACCCCTTCTTGAAGGGATTCATAGCTGTGACTGTTAAATGCATAGAAGTGCTTCTTCCTTAAACTGTAGGACTTGTCTGTATCAACATGGCCCTAAAATCATCCTGGCTTTATACAGTCATTTTGAATCAGTCTTTTTCTGATTTGAGGTACTGGTGTTTGGGCTCTTATTGTGAGATAACTTTATCCTGCTACACCGTGTTCTGTGGCAAAATCTCTAAGGTAAGCTTCCCCCTTAGGACATTGTCCACACATTAGATACTGTAGCCCCTGACCTAGAATGTTCTTTGTTCTTTAGTGGATCTAAGGGAACTTGGAAGATTATCTGGAGGGATATGGAACAGCAGAGTAATGGGAATAAAATTAATTATGGCTGTATACAGTTCCTGTATAACGCTTCAATAGGTGCAGTGCTGAACTGGAATATATGGAACAGCCTCATCTATCTCTCTAACCGGTATCTATTGAATTGTTTGAGACTGAACTCATACAAAATGAAATCATATGATCTTCTATTTTGTATGTGTACATGTTCAAAGACTGAAGCAACCAGGAGGTTGCCCTGGGCTGAGAACCAGCCAGGATCTGCAACAGTGTCTTGCAGAGAAATGAAATAGTTGTGTAGCTATGGTTCTAATTTTATCATGTATCCAGCTGGGGAATGGTGGAGGGACAAACCTGATTCATCCTCAAAGAACAGTTTCTTCAGAAGAAGGGATACAATAAAATGCAAGAAGATAAAGCCAACAGTCATGTGTTTGCAAAGACAAACTGAGCTTTTTGTTTTCTGTACCAATTAAGATGAGAGACCCCCTTGCCTCATCTGATAACCCTCTGGGAGGAACCTTGCACAGTCAGAAACAGAATTTTGCAGATGCTGAGGTATTATACTGCTGAGGCATCATTATTTTTTTGCCTGGGACAGCTTTTCTTGCTGGCCAAATGGAAGATGCTGTGGTTAAATAGTTAAGTGGCTTGGTTCACGGACTTCTCAGGGAGCTCCAAGGCAAAACAGAGCTTTCAGCAGGCTGCTATTTGTTTCATAGTTTTGCTTCACAATAAGAAGAGAGCTCTTGCTGGACAAAACACTTCTGGCTGTCTGACTGACTGACTGACTAGCTGCCTGTTGTTACTAGCAGGGTAGCAGACTTTGTGGTATGGCAATAGTGGTGCTTTTATCCCCAGCAAGAAAAATTATTCTGAAGGAAGAGCTAATAGCTGTCGTGCAATACTGATGTCTTTTGCAGTTCCATAGCTGTGCCCAAATGTAAGCACCTTCACATTACCGGGAAGGTTTCTAGCTCCACCTATTGTCAGTATCGCTCAACTCTTGTTTTCCTAAGATTGCATTCAAATGCTCATAATTTAATCAAACTTTCCCCTGAGCTCAAGTTTCCTGTGTTGGGTGACTGATCAGGTTGATTACCTTTAAAATTGCCACTAAAATATTTCAGCTATTTTAGTGATTTAGACAATAGGAGGGGAAAAAAAAAAAAAAAAGGCTTAGTGCAAGTAAAATAGAATACATAAATAAAAAAAGTTCTAGTTTCTCTCTGCCTGGAGCCAGGATGTAAAATTTGGCAAAGCAGTAGCTCCTTTGGACATCTTTCAGCCAGCACTACTGTTGAGCTGAAGCTACAAATAGAGACACAGGGCCTTATGCATAAAATTGCTATTTTTCTTACTTGTTGTAATAGCAACTTTGAGATATATTAAACTGAGTACCGTGAGTCAGTTGATAATTTTCTGCTTGATCTCTGTACTACAGGTCATTGTCATTATTGTGATAGGATAACTGAGCTAACTGGACTCTTTCATCCATCATATAAAGATAACTGGACTGTCTCATCTCTTGAGGTGTTTTTGAAAATCCATCTATTTCTGGAAGAGAAGAGAGAAGAGGAGGGGAGCCAAGGAGAGAGGAGAATGTGTTCACATTAAATTCTCTTACATAAGCGTGAGCACAGTGGGGCAAGTTTTAATCCTGGTATTTCCTCAGCTTTTAATAACTGATTTGCAAAGTTAATAATGTGCTTTCAGTGGGTATTTTTGTATGACTGTTGTGCAGACAAACCTAGAGCGCCACAGGAGCTATCTAAGCCTGTGCAAGGACAGCAGCAATGCCCCACAGACCTCCTGTTTTAATAAGGCCTAGAGCAGAGACTGATGAAAGGGTGGGAAAATGCCTGTATTAGGAGAAGAAAAGTGGAGTGATCAGCCTTAGGGCATGATAGGTTTTCTGTCAAAGATAAAGCAAAGGAAACTGTTTACTCCCTATATTGTTTCTTTAGTAGTTAAACTTCTTTCAGCTGTGGATTTATATGAAAAACATCCTGAAATTGTTGAAGAGAAGCTTCAGCATATAACAATGACTGCTTAGGTACAGATGCACTGCTAAAAAACTGGCTTGAGGCAGCCATAAGGTAAATTTCGGAGGTTCAAACAGGGAGATGGATACACAGTTGATCGGGGCTCTGATTCAATCAGCTCTGAAGGACTGCTTCACTGAAAGCAGACCTGCTCTCCAGAGGATGCTGTGGCTGATTCTCAACTACTCCATAATCTTCCATGCCAAACCCCTCAAACAGGAACTTTGAACTGTCCAGCTCCTTGGAGAAGATTTCTTTCATGGCCCATTTAGTTATCACTGAAAGACCAGCTGTACTTCCTACTCCAGACCTGGCAGAATGTGCAAACCTTCAACAATACCAGAGTATTTCCTTTATTCCTAAAGGCAAAATGACCCTACACTTCAGAGGAGATGCTGCTGCTAGGCGCAGTGCTATAATTTTGTATAGAGCATCAGATAAGCTGTCACAAAGCCTAATGTCACTATCGCTTTCAACTTGTATACAATGAAATGCTTTTCTGTGTGTACATATATTTACACAATTCTTTTTCTTTTTTTTTTTTTTTCATTTATAAGGCCACATTCATCCTGTCACCTTGAGTTAGAAAGCAAAATTCCAACATCTTTTCTCTATTCTTTTACTTTACACTTTCTTTTTCACTCCTTTAAACCTCTGATTCAAACCTCTTAACTTCTAAACTGCTCGCTTCCAGCTTCTGATGTAATTGATCTCATATCTATGCTGTCCAAATGTGTGCTAGGCATGAAATCAAATGTTTGTCACTCATATATGTGACAAATGCAGCTTGAAAGGCTGAGCACAGAGCTCATGTTGGTCATATCTACTAGGTGCAGTGGGGATCAAGTTAGAAATTCCCAAGGAAAGCAGTGGAGTAATGCGACTTCTTGCTCTGGAGTAAGATTTATAGGCTTGCCTGCACTCCATTCCATGTTGTAGAATGTTAGTCATCCACTGGAGAAAATACAAGCATTGGTGAAGTTGCAATATTATAATTATCAGTCCATCACTGCAAACACTGAAATGCACTTAACAAAAGTTTTCTTAAAAGGAAAACGGGGGAGAATTCATTTTGGTTTAGTCTAACGCTCAGTGTTGATATTTCTATTTTCAAATTACTTTTTCATATCAAGTTTTCATTTCATATGATTCAAGATAGTCAAAATCAGAATGAAACATCTAATTTCTGATGTAACGCAAAATTTTCATTGACTTAATATCTTGTTTTCTGATTGCTATTTTGCATACAATGTACCTTTTATTTATGAATTTATTTATTATCATAGAATCATAGAATGGTTTGAGTTGGAAGGGGCCGTAAAGCCCATCTAGTTCCAAACCCCTGCCACAGGCAGGGACACCTTCCACTAGACCAGGTGGCTCCAAAACCCATCCCACCTGGCCTTGAACGCTGTCAGGGTGGGGGCAGCCACAGCTTCTCTGGGCAACCTGTGCCAGTGCCTCACTACACTCACAGTAAAGAACTTACTACTTTCATTCTGCTTTAGAACACTAAGTGTTTTCTCAGTCCAGGGTACAAAATGAAAAAAACTTGCATTAACAGGGCAGGAACTGTACCTTTTATTTTGCAGGTGGAGTTCAAAACATTTTCTGTTCCAAAATGACACAAAAAGAATAGGTGCCTAGGGACTATCTGAGCGCCCAGGAGGCTATGAGAGCAGAGTTTGTTGTTTTGCCTGGGCCCAGGACAGCAGCCGCAGCATGGTACTATAGGAGGTTGTCAGACCTCACACTTTAAGCATGAAATTCTTTTTTCTGGTCCAGAAGAGAGAAGTACTTGGTATGTTGCTCCACCCCATCCTCAGGGTTCCACACATACGCTGTGCAGCAGAATCAGTGCCCTGCTGTGACTTGTGGAACGTGTCTTTGATCTTGGTGTGCCTAAGATGGGTCTGCAGGGAGCTCTGTGTGCAGGTGCGACTGCAGGTCCTCCTGCAGCTGCACACCTCTGGTGCAGAGGTGTCAAGGCTCATGTGTGGAGTGCAAGACTTACATCTGTCCTCCTTCGTGGTCTAACATACCCAACTGGCTGGTGAGTCTCTGTGGTCCCATGATGAGGCGGGTGAGGCACACCAAGGTCAGACTTTCAGACTCCTAGATCTACTGTAATCTAGCTTCTCCTTTCTTCCTATAGGGACCCTGGCACCTTCAGATGGCACAGCTGAAGTCTGACTTCATGTGAGGTTTCATCAAATCAGAGCTTTGCATATCAAAGGGGAAGTGTAGGAGAAAGGATGTCTGACATGGTATACGGTTGTATTGGAAGACAAAAATTACTCTAAAGAAAGTAAAACCTATCATAAACAACCAGAAAAGTCACAGTTATCTCTCACACAGCCATGGTTTTAGAGTTATGTTTCTAGAATTTATGGTTTGGTTTATGTCACTAACACTGACTGCTTTGGAGTTAAGGGAGCAATGAGTCCTGGTCTTGGTTTTCTGATAGATTTGCACTGGGGACTCTAACTTCTGCCATTGTTTGCCCCAGGTACTCAGCCTTTAATTTCAAGCTAGATATTACACAGTTTCTTTGGCACAGCTGAACTACAGCAGCATTGAAGGCTGCCTGTCAGATAAAAATCCCCTAAGATCACTGCAACTTTCCTTAAAACACAGCTAGTTAGGCCTGCGAGATAAGCTGCCTACTGGAGTGACTTTGTTTAGTCAGTTGTATAATCATGCACATAAAATACCTTTCATATAAACTATTCCAGGACTCACAGGGGGCGGGGCCAGGAGGGAC
>NW_009929650.1:70680-77655 GCF_000696875.1 Nestor notabilis | reverse complement strand
TGCCGGCTGGGCTTGAACCACGACACAGAGTTAATATTCAGGATATATATTTTATATTCAACTCACTCTACCAACTGAGAACTAATGGCTAATAAACATTTTGCCAGTGTAAATAAAAAAATGTTTAATCAAAAACAATTGCTGTGTTGTGCAGTTGAAAACATCACATTACCTTTCCTCAAGTTGTATTATATATCCATACATAAACCCTGTAGAAATTTAAATTTGTGACACACTATATTCCTAAGCATTTTCTCTTCCACATCCTTTGTTCAAACTGCATGCTGTGCAATTCCTCCAATGTTTCTGAACTCTCAGAAGAATGAAAAGGACAAACACATAGATGAAAAAGGGGGCACACTACTCTCCAGAGAGCAATTAGTGATTGTTTGCATAGACTATAAAGTTCAATTGCGAAATAAAAGCCATGCGTCTCAAATGATGGTTGAATTCTGCTCTATCATTTCCCAGAGGAAATGATAGCAAAACACAATTTCCCAGAGGAAGAGAAAGCTTTATTATGAACAGCTCCACATTTGAGGATATTACTTTTGAAGTTCTGTGCCTACCTGCATTTCAGGGAAATATGTAGTTTTCAACACTTTATTAATGGTGACAGACAAATTCCCACTTGTATCAGTTTTTAACCTTTCCATTTCCTTGTTCTGGGTCAGTAACATGAACGTACAGATTTTTGGATGGTATTCTTCAATGTAATCACCACCCTGCTCATGTCACTAGAGTCATTCTCATAATAATTTCTATTACTTGACACTAGTCTTAATTTATGTGTAAACTTCTAATTGTCCTGGTTAGTTTGCTATTTTCCCTCTCCACTTTCCTTTCCTCCCTTGTCCACCAGCCTGTCCCCTCCTCTACTGCTGAGCCCTGTCTTCACCAACTCTGCTCCACTGATCCTCTGGGGGTCTGTGAGACGGCACCTGTCAATGAAGGAACACCCAGGACTGACATTACCCATGGTGCCTGGCTCCTGTTGCTGCCTAACAGTAAAATTATTCATATTTTAATAAAAATATTTTGTACCTTGAGATTCTGGTTTAAAAAGCATCAATATTATTTAGGGTGTAAGAATGTTTTTAGAAGATGAGCAAATGAGTCTTACATTTCAGGCAAATTTACAAAATTGTGTATTCTGATATTTGCATATTTTTTGTTCAAAGAAAAGACTCAACCTAAACCATGCTGTGTATGCAGCAATTTTAATACATATTCTTGAAATTGAGCTTGAGTGTAAACTCAACATTAAAATAGTGTCTGTCTCGTGAAGTGACATACTGAATATGTAGTTTTCATAAAAAGATTAATTATTTTTACCAGTCCCTAGGAAATTTTTAAATGATAACATCTGATCTGCCATATAGAGCACGTATTTGGGGTATCTTTAAAAGGAACCTGCATTTTAAATAGAAAGGTGCACCTTAAATATGATTTACTTCCAATTTACTAATGATACTAAGCTGTAGTATTGCACGACTTCATTTTTACCAGTACAAAATTTTTATGTGTTCTAGTTTTGGCTAGCATAGAGCTAATTTTCTTTGTGATAGCAAAGATAGGGGCTATGTTTTAAAATTGTGCTGAAAACAGTGCTATAAGAGAGATGTTTTAGTTACTGTTGAGTACTGCTTACACAGAGACAAGGCCTTTTCTGCTCCCAACACCACTCCATCAGCAAGAAGGCTGGGGGAGCACAAGATGCTAGGAGGGGACACAGCCAGGACAGCTGACCCCAAATGACCCAAGGGATATCCCACACCATATAGTATCATGCTCAGCATGTAAAGATGGGGGAAGAAGAAGGAAGTGGGGAATATTCAGTGATGCTGTTTGTCTTCCCAAGTAACTGTTAAACTTGATGCAGCCCTGCAGCCTGGAGATGGCTGAACACCTGCCTGCCAACGTATAGGAGTCAATGCACCCTTTGTTCTGATTTGCTTGCATGCACGGCTTTTGCTTTACTTATTAAACTGTCTTTATTTCAACCCACAAGTTTTCTCACTTTTACCCTTCTGATTCTCTCCCCATCCCACTGGGAGGGAGTGAGCAAGTGACTGTGTGGTGTTTAGCTGTCAGCTGGGGTTAAACCACTACATATATGTGATGTATATGTTATAAAAGTCAATATCAAGAACCACGAGTTACTAGATTAGTTTATTCTGATAAGAGAAAGTAATTTTCAAAATTGAAACTGTCACTGTTTTGAAGAAACTTCATTTTATTTCAGGTGTCCTATTCACTGACAATTACATAACTAGTGACTTGACCACAGATGCTTGGTGTTTACATTTCCTGAGCAAGATCCAATTAAAAGCTTACCATCTGCCATAAATCTTTTTCTCCATGTAGCTTTCAGTGCAAGCGACATACATTCGCATTAAAGCCTTAGCCTGTCTTTCATTCACTGTTGTCAAGTTATCCAGACATTCCTTTACTAGGAATTTTTGAAAAACTCCAAGATTTTTTTCCTCTGGCTGGTTCTTGGTTTGTTTGTTTGTTTTTGTTTTATGTCTTTTTTCTTTTTGGTTATAGCCAGAGGTTCAAAGTTTCTTATCAAGAGTTGTGGAATATAACTCAATTATTATCAAGCAGCATTGATAATACCACTTCAGATTTGGCAGACGTGGGGACAATGAGATTTTCATAGGAAAATACTAATTGGACAGTATTTTTGAAAAGTATCATAAATGAAAACTCTTTGGATATGAAAGCATGAAAAATGTTTTGTAAATAATTTTTCTCTGGGTCCTTTACTAAATTTGATGGGTAAAGTTTTTTCTGCCTTCTTCAAACCTCAAGTATTATTCAAACTGACATATGCTTTCTTTCAGTGCTTTGCCTGTAGCAGAAATTTATAGTATTCCCCTGGCCTTGGCAATTTAATTGTCAGAAATCTATTTTCTTAGTCTATGTTGCTGTAGTTTTATTTCCCCTAAATACAAATCTTTATCTGGAGTAATGCATATAACCTTTTTAGTATGCTGTTAGGATACCTATAAGCATAATTCGTAATAGCTGTAAAAGTTAAGCAAGTTTAATTCTCAAGGTAATCTCTGATGCTGTGAGACTTACATGACACACTAAATCACTAATTCATTTCAGTAGTGTTAGTTATGTATTTTTAAAGTACATCTGCTTATATTTTTTGGAAATTTTATATTCAGTTGGAATAAATTCACCCCTGTTCTATAGAAACTACCCTAAACACTCAAATGTGACTAAATTGACCTTAATTATTCTTTGAGTTGTATGCAGAAAGTTTAGATGCTCTGACAAAAATGCTTAATATAAAAAAGTTTTTCTTGTTAATTTAAAGAGCAATAATCTTGATCTACAGATACACAAGTTGCCTAATTTTTGTTCACACGGTATTCTTCTGTCCAATTTAAAACTAAATTTTATTTCCACTTTTTAGTGAGTAAAATGGAAAGGACCCTGCAAGAGGATACCTAGATAAGTATATGCTGCTGAAAGCATAATAGAGAGACAAAGCATTGGTGTAATATATTTTCAGTACATACATGATGATAATATACATATTTTCAGTACGTAGCCTTTTTCTTAGAATTAAAGGTCTAGAGTGGTATAATGGATCTTTAGTCCCTAAATTTGACAAAGAATTATCTGCTGCAGAAAGCAGACAACAATTGCCTACTGGCTGTCCCCTGTAGTAAGATAGTCTTCTCCACTGAAGAAGTACTGTACCATACAACTGGAAAAATTCTTAGTCTAAAAATGTTATTGAACTCTCAGTTTCTGATCCTTCCTTCTCAAAAGCCCATCTACTTTGTTTAGTTGTTTATTTCTATTTAACCATGGCCTATTACAAATACGAAATATTTGCACAGACAAATATATAAAATATATAAATATATGTGTGTGCATAATACACATGCAAAATATATGTAGGAGGTAAACATTAGATCTACTCCTCATCCATCTGTATGCATAACTATTGGACTATGAAGTTAGACCCCCACTAGTTGAAATAATTTGATTTTATATATTTTAACATACAAAGCATTCTTTTCTTCACAGTTTGCTTTCATATTTGCAAATATTGTCTTTTTCATTAGAATTTCATAATCTGTATATTTACCTTTGTTTATAATTTTTTCTGTTGTTTGGGGTTTTTTGGTTTTTTTGTTTTTTTTACCAAGTATTCTTTCTTTCTGCTATATAAATAAACTTTCTTGCATACTTTCTATCAGCAGTTCTTTTGAATTAGTACAGAGAGGTGATATATCTTCCAGTGAATTCTAGTGGAAACTGTAGATGTGTAATTTTGGTTATTGCATGCTTATTTTATAATGACAAAGACTGTTAATTTGGAGAGGTCAAAATAAAAAGTCACAAAGCACCTTATTAAGGAAAAGCTACAGTTACATTCACAGTCTTTCTTTCAGTGCTGATTATGTCAAATGACTCTAAGGTACAAACTCTAGCTACTATTTTTGAATAATCAAATTTTTTTTATAAAATTATAGACAAGCTCCTAATGACACACAGTCCAAATATATAAAACATTCATTTCCATCTATTCCTTCTCAAGTGATTTGTAGCCAGTTTGATCCTATTTATACAGTCATCATAACTCACCCCATCTGTCTTTTCATTTTTTCATTTTTTCATTTTTTCTTTTCATTTACTTAATCTCCAATTTTTTCCCACACGTTCTTCCTTATTTCTGTTTCCTGACTTTTTAGGTACCTGATAAGTGAATGCTTGTGCAATTGTGTGCAAAGATTAGTAACCCACTGATTCTGCTGATGGAGGATAGTACTGATTAGGAACTACATGTGGGTGTTTGCGATTGTTTAAGATGTCCCAAAACATGTGGCAAACACAGGCCCTGGAATTATTCCATTCAAGATGACAATTTCTGCAGTTCAAAGTCATGTACATTTCTTTCTCATACCACAGATAAGGAGCACAAGCTTCAACAAGAAAGGCAAAGTCTAATACTTCTCTGGAAGAAGACGTTTTAGTTAATACTGAATTTGTTTTTTCTTCTTTCCAATGTATTTGTTTTTCCTCCCCCCCCCCCCCCACCCCCACACACAGACAGGCTTTTGCAGAAAGGAAGAAAAAATGTGTAGTAAAAAATGATCTGTAGTGGGAAAACAAACAAACTTCAGGAATGGCAGAAAAACTTAATGCAATAATAGCTTTCAATAAAAAAAAAAAGACAGAAAACAAGCTTAGTTAAAAGCATGACTATAAAGACAGAAGATATATTCTTATATACTGTAAAGATGAAAACTACTTAGTTCTAGAAATTAACTAAAACCCAATTTAGATTATGAAGTAGATTAAACACAGACATGGGAAAGAAATAAGAGAAGGAAGTAATTTTATGTTAGGAGTTTTAAAAATATTTCAGATGCACAAGCTTTTCAGTGTTCCATATCAAATTTCTTTCAGTGGTGGTTAAGGTCTAATACCAGCAATGTTTATTGGATCTATTTGTTCTTTAATGCCATGCCATATCCATCTCATACAACAGAGATGGTTTATATTCTCTGTAATCTGAAATCTTAAAGCCTCACAAACTTCTGTAGTAACTTTTAATCAACCATTTCTATTTTTAGATTTTAAGGACTTTTCTCTTAAACACAGTCATAAACATCAAACACAAGGAAGTTTTAAATTAAGAAAAATTCAAGTCATGTGACACATGAAGACATAAGCAGATGGGGAAAAAAAAACCCAACAAACCAAAAAACCAAAAAAACCTCCAAAACCCAAACCACAACAACAAAAAACTTAAACCAAAACCAAACAAAATACCTCCCTGCTTTTTCCTTGAGAAAATTCAAAGGATAACAAAGATTGCATTTGACTACTGATACCTTTCAACCAGTGTCTATATCAGCATCTCTCAGCACTGGCAAATGGGTACATGGGCAGAATCCTTAAATGAAGCTTTATCTGCACTGCAGATGTTGCTTTTTTGTACAATGGGGCACATGTAACATAATTCCAACAGTCTCAGAGAATTATTCTAAACTGTGCACACCTTGGTAGTCATTATTTCCTTTTCAACATTGAACATTTGACAAAGATATAGATCCAGGCAGTGTGTTATGATAATGGGTGTGTCTTCAGATCTGCCAACATATGCAGTAAAATACTTGCTTTCCCCCTGGACAGACTGAGACAAAAAGAAAGGATGTCAGAAAAGTTCTTCTCCAAAACATAAAATTCAGTGACTTTCTGGCCTACAGTGAATCTCAGCATCAGGCCCATACGAATATTCATCTGCATCTACCACCTCTCTTTCAATCACATTGTTACTGTGTTTCATTCTGTCAATTTTGTAAGAAGACTACATAGAAAGAAAGGCTTTCTTTTATATTTTTCCTATAGTCATCTTAATTTTCAGTAGGTTGGCATTTTTTTCATTGGTTATGAAACACTACTACATGGTCAATGTATTTTGATTTTACAAGTGTAATATTTTATACTGCACCTCCTGTGTTCAGTAATTTCATGTGCTAAGACTGAAAAATACTTTGTCATAATTAGCAGCTAGTGTCTCTGCCAGCAGTGGGAAGTCCCTGTGCAGGAAAATAGAGAGATTAATGAAAAAAAAAACCCACCAAAAAAACCTCTTAGGAAAGAAGAATGTGTAGGACACCACTGAAAAATATATAGCTGATCATTGTTCTGCAGCTTACTGAATTAATTTTCTAATTAGAAGTCAGAAAACATTACTTGAAGCAAATACTCTGGAAAGCACTGTTATGTAATTATTAGATTCTTAGAAGTACTTGTTTAATTTTGTGACACTTCATGACTAGTGCCTTTGAAGATTCAGTTTATCATTCATTACCAGTAATATGGAAAGCAGTCTGCAGTGACCATGAGACACTGCCATGTACCTAAAACACCTTAAAACCACAGAAAAGTATTATTTCCCTCATCTGCAAAAGTCATTGGGTGGAATCTGTAGGA
>NW_009929650.1:51989-70645 GCF_000696875.1 Nestor notabilis | reverse complement strand
TGGAGAAACACAGTTTATAGGTTTTTCTCCAGAAATATGAACATATGGAGTAAAAGTTAAATACTGTTTTCGTGTCTGAAGCCAGTCATTTGGGTTATTTTATCAAGGCTGGAGATACTGCTGATGCAATCACAAATACAGTTCCAAAAGTTCCTTTTGACTTTTTCATGCCATAATGACACTTTAGGGGCTTCTGACCTTTGCATATATCCCTAATTCTTTAATAATCACTATTTACTATCTCTAATTCCTTACTAATTCTAATTCTAATTCTAATTCTAATAAGATATAAGTAAATAACTAGTTTTCCTTTTACACCTAAATTTAAAGAAAATGTTACCAAGGTACACCTACATAAACACTGTAAACTACAGATGAATTTCAATTAAAAGAGCACTTAATCAAAAACACTAAAAGGCAATATGACACTTATTACAGCCACTAATAAATTACTTCAAATATTTCACATGATCTTAAATATGCTGAAATTTTGAGCCATAACTAGGCATAAGAATGCAATTTATGACAAGGCCATGCCATGTTTAAAAGTTCTCATTCCAACCAGAGGTACTCTCTTGTATCCTAAATCCAAAATGTCACTATAAATTAGTTACCATTGCAACATAAAATAGAAGATTCTGGCTTCAGGTGAGCCATTAAATATGCATCTTACAACTTTAAAAAAGACATTTCAAAATGAAAAATTGTTGGCTCCAACTTTTTGAATTTCTATGTTGTATTAGGTGGCAGAAATGACTTTGAAAATGATAGCCTCTGGGTAAGGCAGAATGTATACAAACTGCTTCATTTTACATCTCAATAGTCTAAGTTGACTGCATTAATCAAGTGGAGGCAGTCATCATGTTGTCAAATAGACACCTTCTAGCTGACCTTGCACGTTTTTGTTACTAATGGATTTAAGGTTTTCTGAAATGATGTTAATCCTCATTAAGAGTGATGCAAGTCATACTGTACAGCATTGTGAGTCCATATTCCAGGTTGCAAAGTCAGGGGAAAAAGGCAAACAGCATCTCAAATTAAACACCTCTAGGTTTTACTACAGGCAGAAGATGTTCCATTGGTATTTTTAGTCTCATCACTCCTAGAATCAGCGTACATTTCTAGTTTATTTCTATTCCATCTCAGAAAACAATACCTGTAGCAAAGTAAGAAAATATTCACTGCTTTTCCACCTGTCAGAATAAATGAATGGCATAAAATTGGTATTTCAAGTGGCATTCAGTAGCTTAGCCTTGTATATTTATATGCTGTTTTCCATTGTAGATAAGATGAATAAACATTTTCCCCCTTTATTCTTGCCTTATTGCCAAATACATGCTTTAAGCACAAGAGTTCCTTCAGGTTTTAGGGGCCACCTTGATTTCCCACCCCACCCCCAGGGTTTCTCCTATGCTCCATCCATGGCAGTGTTCAAGGTCAGGTTGGACAGAGCCTTGCGTGACATGGTCTAGTATCAGGCGTCCCTGCACATGGCAAGCGGGTTGGAACTTTATGATCTTAAGGTACTTTCCAGCCCAAACCATTCTATGATTCTGTGGGGCATCCACAACTTCCCTGGGCAACCTGTTCCAGTAACTACATCACCTGAACCCACAAATTCTATTCCTTATGAAATTGTCTCAACAGTAAAGCTACGAGCTTCCATCAGGCTGAGAGAAGGGATGGAAAAAGGGAGGGCTCTTTTTCTCTCTTAGTAAAATACTGTTCAGCAAGAGATTAAAAATTCATGAATCCAGAGAGAGACAAATTCTGCAATTTCATGGCAAATGAAAATTCTTCTGTGAAGGAAGGAGATGACAAGCGTTTTCTTTCTAAATGACTTCTACTTTGCTTCCAGTGTCCACTTAAATGTCCCAACCATTTTTAGGAGCAGAATAGAGAAGCCTCTGGGTTCTTGCCTGAGTGATGCTGACAGCTAGAGCTTAGCTTTTCTTCCCCCATGCTGCCACACATTGGCTCTTTTTGCTTAGGTGCTGGAAGAAAGTCCTGCCAGACTGGGCCTTTCCAAGCAGAGGGAAGGGGGGAGAAGCTGATTAAGCGGCACTTCAATTAATTTGCTTAAAAGTTTAATCTGAAGTATAAAAGTTTTTTACAATGGCTATATTAGCAAAGACCTCTAGTGGAGATAGATAGAATTTAAACTGGTAGTATCTCTTCCCCTTGATCACATAATGTTACAAAACAGCATCAGAAAGATTCATCAGCTTAATAGTATCAGCATGAATATTTCCAACTGTCTGTCTCTAACAGCAAATTCTGATGGTGAGCACTTAACGATGAACTTACTTTTTAGACAGAAATTATAAATCTTTATGATCATGCACAAGTGGAAGAGGGATGACAAAGTGAGAAGCTGGGGGAAGAAAGCTTGTTTCCTCAAACAAACAGAATAACTTATTCTACTGCAAAACAACCTACATAAAAGCTTTTCACTATCAGAGCTCTGAAATTTACGCATTAAAAGAAATTATGTAAAAGAGGATCTAAGCCTGAAGCAGACACTTTCAACAGTCCTAAAGATCCATCAGCTGCTTGTATACCTTTGTCCAGTTTATCTACTTGTGATCCAAGAGCCTAAATACTATTTTTCATTCTTGAAACTGCTGCCTCTAGGAAGGTTTTCTGCAACTTAGAAATAATCTCTGCATAACAAACTACTTATTTCATGAGTTCTGCTTCTTTGCATTGCAATATAATATATTAATGTAAGAACAAGTGTTTCAATTTTTACTTCTTTTAACAGATAAATAGCTGTTTTGGACCAGATAGATTTTGTGTTTAATGCTAACTGTTTTCATTTGAAACCTTAGCAGGGCACTGTGGGAATGCAACAAGGCACTTCCCCATGTACTTAGCAAAACCAGTGCCTCAAGTCACAACTGGTTTCAGTTGTCAGGTGTCAGAAGATGTTTTTCTGTATCATCTCACATAGTTGCGTTCTGGCTTCAGGTCTAGAAGTGTTTCGTATTGACATCCACAATTTGTCATTTCTATTATTATTAAGGGTTTTTCCACCCTTCTCTCCAAGTTCATCGTACAGCTGAATGAGTAAATATGCAACTGAGAAAGAAAACAAAATTGCTGTCCAAAAATATATTGACAAAAATATAAATATATTTTTCCTCAGAGAAAACTACCTCAGAGAAAAATAACAGAAATAACTTCTATTAAAAGAGTACCACATGATGCATCCATGCAGTATACTCAAAGATTAGGCTAGCACCATGAATTTCCTGTAGTAAAGATTAGCTTTTATCTGCAACCAACTTTCACATTTCAGAAATAGTGATGGTACATTTTAATATATTATGTATAGAGTCTTACTTTAGCCATTGCAATTCCTAATGTGGTGTCACGGAGCACATTACTTCAGGGAACAGCAAAGGCGGGCTGCACTGCAAGGGAAGCGCCAGGAATGACAAGGCTGGCAGGGTAGTGACTCCACCAAGGGACACCATTCCACAATAAGTGTTCAAGAAGAGCAGAGGTTTTGTGGCGGCAGCATCCAATTAACAGCTCTGTGACTGCCAACCATGTCCATGTAGGTCTGAGATCAGGAAGCCAAGCCAGTGATGCCAGGTCAGGGACAGCAAGGTGCTGTGCTGGGCAGAGGCACAGCTACAACAAAACTCACACTAGGCCCTGGCGCAAAGGCCTGAACTTAAATACAGCAACCAGGCAAAGGAGACAGAGACCCCGCAGCTCCTTCTCACAGCTTACCTATTTTCACAGCAGTCTGATCCCAGGTTACACAGCTAAGCAAAATCAGAGCTGATCTTAAATATAGGCAGCCAAGCACCCAGTTAGGGGAGGAAGTTACAAAGCCTCTTGGTTCATTCAGGGCCTCAACACATTGTCTTCTAATTGCAAAATCTTTTTAGTGATGTACAATATTATTTTGGAAAAATACATAGGTAGTCTTAGTATCAGGAAGAGTGTCAGCAGAGTGAGCTTACTGGGACACAAGTTCAAAATCAATGACTTGAAGGTGTGGAAGACAGAAAAAGACATCAGAACTGGTAGCTGATTAGCTAGATAGAGAAAAGAAAGGGAAATTGTTGTTTTAAGTCTTGATAAGTGGGAAAATTATAAATAGCAATTAACTTAATGAAAGCATATAACAAATATATTTTGGAGAATTACATGGCCCTGTGTAGATGCGATTCTGTGTAACAATCTTTCTAGGAGAGGTGATTTCTAAATAAAATACGATCACCAAAAGCAAGCAAACTGTTTGTTCTAGTACTGATTTGTCCCCATCTCTGTCATAATTGAGTTTCCCAAAAGACAATTATGTTGCTCCTGGCAGCACCCCAGTAAAAAATGTTATTCTATACATTATGAAAAAAAATCAAACCGTGAGCATGGGAAGATTTATTTGCTTAGTGATGGAAAAGAAACCAGGGGCAGAAGCAGACAGTCTAGTGCCCCAAGTTTCAGGCACCATGAGCGCTTCAGGACTCCAGAGTTAGCAGCATTGCCAATTAACTCACCACAATTTTGTCAGAAAATACCATCTATTATTATAAGATTATTGGGAATAAAGTAGCCTAGTGAAATAAGTATTTGTTTCATCAGTTTACTCCTTTCTTGAATTCCTGCATTCCCAGTGTGTGGGCAATTGGGCAAAATTCATGTGATCAGACATACAGAGCCGCAGCAAAGTTAGTCACCTAGATGCCTAGACAAAACCAGGCATTCCTCATCAGTGTTATTCACCAAAAGCTATCAATGATGTCCAAAACAGGTCAGGTGATCTTGCTCTCAGTATGTCCATTCCTGTCTATTGACTTTAAAGAGTCTAGTGTAGATGTAGATCTCTAAAGTTAACAGGTAAATGACATGGTAAATTTCTCTATTTATTTCTGTTCCTCTCAGAAACACAGGGCTTCTACAACCATAAAAACTACAATTAGTTTTAATAGAGCTGTACTTTTGAAGCAGTTCACAAAAGCCAGCAACCAGATCGTGTGAGGTACTCGACAAGCTGGGTGCTTAGGTTTTATGAAAATCCAGATTCTTTTTAATTGCTGAAACAAAAGATAATTTCTTTTGAAAATCTGGTCTGTATTGTATATGCATATTGGTATAGACATTTTAACCTCGATGTACAAACTTAAGCAGTAGCAATGATTGAATGTTATTCTATCTAAGTGTTCTTACTATTTTCGTAGATTTTAGGGCCAATGGGGACAATATATGACCTACCAATTTTTGCTTCATACATAATGCCAAGAAATTAATCCAGTAATTTTAATACTGAGCCCATAAATTCCATTTGGGCTATAAGATAGCTTTTAGTTACGCTTTACAATGCTCAAGCAGTATCAATGATTCCAATATAAAAGCAAGGCAGATAATACTAGAATATGAATCACAGTGACTTAGAAGCTTGAGATACTGCCATAGAACAGAGTTCAAAGGACTGGTTTACGCCAAAGGAAGAAGACCCAACTGATCTAGGGTAATCTAGAACAATTTCTTGACCATGAAAGGGGAAAAAGTCTTTTAGTACTGGTCTAGAGGTTATAAGCATTATGAAGACAGAACACACATTTCTCTTAGAGGCGTGTTAAGTTTGTGAATAGAATTTGACTGATGTGCAAGTGAGAAAAGCAATGTAGTTTTTCCTCTCATTATGCAATAGGGGCCCAATCCTGACTGATAAAGTTAATGGCATTTTGCCTTTGTTCTGGGACACAAAAGGCAGATCTTAATTAAAAATCTATATAAACACATATACTTCTGAAAAGGCACAGTCATTCATCTGAAAATATTAAACCTTGTTCAGAGCTCCAGGTTGAAGGAGCTGTCAAAGGGTTACAAAGGTTATTATAACAGAAATGCCACCTTCTGTAAAATTTTTAGATTTGCAGTGAAACTGTTAGTTAAAATAGCTGCAAAAGGAGAGCAGAGACGCATTAATGATTACAGGGGTCATGCTACCATCCTGCAGGGGCACATGTCAATGATTTAGCTATTAAAGCAGAAACAGTATTTCAGATCAGGTAGATAAATTCTCTATGAGAGAAACTGATGGAGTGAGGCATAGATAAATTTTGGGCTGGGAAATCTCAAAATTCTTGTAAAGGGAAACGATCCTGAAAATTTTAGAGTGAATTTTAATGTAAGATACTGCCACTAGCAACTAGCAAAGAATTTTTGTTAAGCTGTACAATACAAGGCTGCAAGATTCAGATAACACTGAAATAGTTCAATAGGAAAACAGTAGGAACTTTTTTTCCAAATAAAACAGTAAGTTTAAAAATAAATCCTCACTACATTCGCTGCATTCTACTTTTACCGTAATGGCCTATACAGATAATAGATATAACAACTTTCATAACACAAGATATGAATAAGCAAAATTTTTAGAGGCATCATGGTATTTTAAAAAATAACCCTCCCAGTGGGTGACACCACTACATCCTATTGTGCAGGATACTTTGAGAAAACTGACCATTATGTCCCACTCTACCACCAGTCTCAACTCCAAAGATACTGTTCACATACTGTTCAAGTTGGTCCATAATGCATCTCTGTGAACTTGTCACTGTAATCAATGATGTCGTATATTTCCTTGGACTTTTGAAACATCTGTGATTACCTTAACCTTTCCCTCTTCTCTCTGTGGTTATAGTTGAAGGTGTAAAAGCCTTGTATAAGCTAGCTTCAAACTACTATTCTAACCATTATTGTCTCGTGAATATTTTAAAACCAAAACTAATGTAACTTCTGTGCTTTCTACTTGGACTCAGCTCTTGAATCTACAGACCTTTTAGCTGCATTATATACAAACACCAAAACATCTTATGTACCCGCAAAGCAAATCCTGATGTACAAAGGTTCAAAAAGAAATATAGCAATGAAATTAAAATTTAGTATAAATCCTTGAAATAATTGGTGATAACAGGGATGTTGTAATAACACTTAACTAGAAGAACTCTGGAAGACTGAAATTCAAAAAGGCAGGATTAGGAGAAGCCTGAAGAGTTTAAGAGGTGGAAATCCTCCTTTGAAAATCCCAAAACCATCCCAGTTCCTCATTGCAGTTTCACTTTGCAGCTGTGTAATGACTACTGGTAAAAAATAATGCTTTTAATGTCAGATTTAAGGGTTTCTTTAAACACACATATTAAAAACTAAATTAAGTGCTTTTCTAATGGCTGTGTTTCCTAGGGTGACGTTCGGTTCATTTGAGAGATATATGGAAAGAGGTGGGTGGAAAGTAGCACCTCTTTGTTCTGAGATAAAAATAAGGTTCTTGTTACTTTTGTTCTATTCCTCTGAAAAAGTAGAGCTCTCAGAATATTTTGCCTTAAAAAAAAAAAAAAGGAAAATAAAGAAAGTCACTTGCATTTTCTTTTAATATTGTAAAAAGAAGATATTTATGAGGTGTCTAAGACATGTAAAAAATACTGTTGGGTAATGTCTTATTATTCCTAGTGGGTGTGTCTTAATTAAATGTGAAGAGAATACATTTTGTTGTAAGGATCCACCTAGATACAACAGATCCAGGTTTTCACCTCTCATACACTTCATCTAGAGTAGGAAATTTAAGGTATGTTCTCTGTATCTCAGCTAGAGACTTACGCTTTCTCACTCAATGAATAATTGCCTTCCTCAAGTGACAAAGATCCAAGAAAAAGGCTCTACTCTGGTTGAATCATAGTGCATAGCTAATATAAATCTCTTTCAAGCCAGCTCATATTCAGAAAAAGACTAAATATTAAAATGAATTTTCATGCTTGATAGTGTTCTTAGATCTACCTTTTCAAAAGGTTGGCCTGGTAACATGTTCATGTATAAAGTGCTTGTCAGCTGTGTCAGTGCTCTGTCACCAAGACAGAACTGTAGTTTAAAAGCTTCCTGCTTTCCAAGAGAAACAGAAATCAAAGATAGCATAGTCAAATCCAAGGTTGTTGAAGTAACTCATAATTAGAGAAGTCTCTAAAAAATACAGTACTGCTTGCAGCTGAGGGAAGAGTAAATAAGTGTACCCATGCATAGGCTAAGAGAACAGCTGCTATTACCAGCAAATTAGGATATTAAAACCAAAAACAATGTAAACATTGATTTAAAGCAAGACTAAAGCAGTGGAATGTGACTCCCAAAGCAGGCTTATGTTCTTTAGAGATTCACTTTGCTTTACTTTTCTGCTATTAGAGAAATGATGTGTCAGGTATGGGAAGATAGCTTATATGTCAGTTAGATATGAAAAGCCTAAGTGCTGCAGGGATGTTGCCCAGAAAACAGCAAATGAAGCTGAGTATTGTTGAACTGCAGAGATGATAAGAACAAGTGTTGTTTATTGGTTTATCTATCTGATTATAGCTGGCAAGGGAGAAATCAATAATCAGGGATAAATTGCAGGCTTGTTACCTAGTATAACTTGAACAGCTTGTACAGAGATAATTAGCACAACCTATCTTAACTAAATTAGTGTTTAAAAGTGAAAGGAGATAGAACTAATTTTCTCAACGATTATTATATGTCATGTTAGCACATGAAGAGAAACCTTGTTAACTTGGATAGATATTGCAGTTCTTATTTATTTAAAATAAAACCCAACATACACTTCTAGTTGTGTGTTTGCATGTGTATATAAAAACAAACACTGGAAGGCATTGCAAACTAAAACAAATGAAAACATGATTAAAAGAAAATATAAAAGAAAATATTTTCTGCATCATTATTTGTATATATTCAGCCAAAGGAACAAGTTTGCTTTGGTTTCTTTTTTTGACGAATTTATTTAAACTTTTTTTTTTTGACTGAAAGTAGAAAAGTGAAGTTTTCTTCTAGCTAGAAATGGCAATTGTACAATATACAAGAAAAAGAGGCTTCAATTCATCCACAGACATGAAGAAACACTGTGAACTAGTAGCTTACAAATGGAGACTGGCTGTTACTGTGAGAATCGGGGTCAGAGCAGACATTTTATGTGCATTTTCATGAGATAAAATGATCCTTCATGATTAGTCATACAAGAAAAGTCTCAAAGTAGAGGCTAATACATAAATGGTCTCATGCACAGGAAAAGAGGAGATGTCCTTCACCTTGTCAAACCCATATGGTTGAAATGACATCCTAGACCTTTGCTAACTAAAATTTGCAGGTCTTAAGAGGATTCTTAGAACAAAATAACAACAAGAAGTTATTTTTAACATAACATGAGGATAATGGCGGTTTATGTTTTTGTTGCCTTGGAATTTTATTTTTTTTTTGATTGCTTTAATTTTCAGAAAGAAATATAAAATAAATAAAAAAATTAAGAAGAATTTCCTTCACTTTCTCAGAATGTAATATCATAAAAGAATCAAGGAGAAGAATCTTGAAAATAAATTCAAAAGGTATTGGACATGTATACAACAGCAAGAAAAAGTTGTCAAAATGATGTGCCTGACCCCCCCCCCCCCCCCCCCGAGTTTCAATCTCAAAAAAATAAATAAGAGTTGCTGCTTTAGTTTTAGAGATTTTGTTGTTTTGTTGGTTCCCCCCCGCCATGTAAGTATTCAGTAACTATTTCTAGACTCTCCTTGTCTTCTTGATAACTTGACTCAGCTTTATTCATCTGCAATTTACTATTGTTCATTGTTTATCAGCATTCTCTCTGAGAACCAAGTGTCTCCAAAAAGCGATTAATTACCCTTCTTACTATCTAATCTATCTCAAACTACTGGTTGTAAAGACATTCCTAAAGGAAAAGCTTCCCATGAACCTGGGAAGCTGTTTCAAACTGCAGTATAAACATTTCTGACATCACATTTGGAAGAATTGCGAACAACATGGAAGAACTTGAACTTACTGTGAACTGTCTTAATAGGTCAGTTTTCCCAAATATTCAAAAAACCTGTTATTTAAAGGTCTATGTCACAGAACAGTTAAAGAAATAATTCTGTCCAAATGTACTACGCTAGGGGCTTGGTACAGTTTTTATTACATTGAAAGTTTTCAAAAACTATAGTTCTTGAAATAAAACTGGAATCAGGAATAATTAAGAATTTAAAAATTGTGTTAGCAACAATGCAAAAATAATCCAATTAAAAAAAATAATTCAATTCAAAGGGGAATGATTCTTCTCCATGTTTTTTATGAAGGGCACACTGCTGTGAGCATCAAGAAGTCATTAAAAGTAACTTACTAAGTCATGTTTCAGGACTACTACAAAATCTCATCATATTACATTTCCTTGAATAAAATGGACTAGACAGAAGAACTCATTTAACAATAAAACTGACAACATCTTGAGAACTTCATTTCAGTAAACTGATCTGTGAAAGTTTTACAAGTGGAATTTTTAGAAGTGGAATATTACATTCAAGTTCAGAAAGAATTATAACGACTTTTAGTCATTAGCTCATAAATACGACATTTTTTAAAATCTGAGGAAATAATTATTAAATAAAAAATATGTAATCTTTATAACATTATATTTTCTTTAAATTTTAATAACATATAGGAGCATTTGCAGGTAAAAGTTGTACTGTAAACACTTTTTACATGGATTTAAGAGATTTCTTAAATTAATACACCTAAGAGTAGAAAAAAACCCCCCCAACTTTGTAAGTAGTCTGTCTTTATAAATGTCACTCAACGGTTTTATCTTGCTAGGATTTTTCTCATGTCCTTATTGTTATATTGGGTTTATAATTTCTAAATATTTTGAGTACAGAAGACCATTAAGAAAATTTTAATACTTTCAGTACATCTTGAAATGACTCTTACTATATAAGAGTGATCAATACCATACCCGTGTTTAAAATAATGTCACTAGGTTGCCATCCTAGTTCTCAAGTCTTATACTCCACATGTCTAGGATAACAAATTCTTTTTGGCATTTTGGCATCCTCATTGCTTTTTCATACAAAAAAAAAACCCCTAAGTAGAGTTGTCTCTTACTCATGGCACTTTGCACTGTGTTAGTGTAAGAAACACAAAATGATCCTACTTAGTCACCTACCTATGCTAATTCTGCACTGATGAATAAGGAATGTGATCTCTATTCATAATACCCAGGTTAATATCTTCATCCTTCTGATGGATTTATTTCATCAGAATGCGTATAACAGAAATGACACAGTTTTGTCAAATTTGCATAATGGGGTTACTTTTTAAATGACATATTAATGTAAAGATTATAATATAAACTGCGCACTGTATCATACTTTCTATTTAAAATGGTGCTTGGAGGCTGGCGTATGATGATGTGAGACTTGAGAGTCATATGGGACTGCCTCTGCTTCCTCCCAGCTGCCCCTCCTCACTGGCAGAGCATGAGACTGAGAAAGTCCTTGGTCAGAGAAAACATTACTTAACAACGACTAAAAACATTGGTGTTATCAGCATTGTTCCCAGGCTGAAAGTCAAAAACACAGCACTGCACCAGCTACTAAGAAGGAGAAAAAATGACTGCTGTAGCTGATCCCAGGACAAAAACAAACAAACAAATCAACAGGATCCATCCCGATTTTCCTGCTCTCTGACTACAGTTTAATCTGGAAGAAAAAACGTGGTGGAAAAAGGCACAGTCTAAAAAAAAATGCAGTGCCATATTAAATGTCAATGGCAGGAAGCACTATTTATCTTAAATGGATGAGTACAAAGATAAGAATGGCTATTACTATTCAACAATATCTTTTCTAGCAATGGCCATATTTTTTTTTCAGCTTAGCACTTGCATAAGGCCTTTCTTATTCCAAGGTGTTTTTCATTTTTTTTTCTTTTAAGTTTCAAAAACATCTGACATCAGTTCACATTAATAAAATACATCTTTATATTCTGAAATCATAGGATTTAGTGAGGGGGAGTGTAGTCCCTACGTGATAAAAGATTTGTCGTTTCATACTATTTTGGTTTTTTCAAACTTTGGAATATGAAATGGAATGAATATTGTTAGATTTTTTAAAAAGTATTTTTAGTCTTTAGCTGGTATTTCTGAGTATAGTATGTTTTCTGCAATTAATATTGAGAGTGAAGTTAATGACCCTTTAAAGAATAAGATACATGCTGTTGGCAGCAACAGGAATTATCTCAGTGCAGGACATTTATTCAGTGTGGAGGTACCAAGAAAAGTAACAGCATGAAATGGAATGATTATCTCCTCTCTCAAAACACTTAGCATATAAAAAGTGTCAAGCACCAACATCTACCGATTTAAGGGCAGAGGAAATGTTACATACTTACCTACTCAAGATTCAAAGATGGAAAAAGCAATTGGATTCTCAGCAATGGGATGCTGGAAAAGGTTATAATTTTGGCACCTGAAGTACTTGCAAATAATAAAATTACATAGTGATACCCTATACTCTTACTGCAGTGGAGAGAAAAATTAAGTCCACAGACTAAATCAGCTACAGACAATGATCACAGTGCAGCTTCAGTAAAAATTCTGCTTACTCTATGAATAACAAATTCTACATGTCCCATTAGTACACAAAAAGGAAAAAAGTTTCCTGCAGAAATGGGCTTGTTCAGTTAATTTTTTTCACTTGCAGCTAAAAATATGCTTATCAGGGGAGAGGTCATTAGTGTGTTTTTCTTTCTTATGATTGCCTGGTAAATACTATCCTGTGTCAACTGCACTGTGAGCTATGAAAGACATTAGCCATGTCTTTAGAAATTATAGGGTAAATGGACAAAAAGCAAGGGATCAATAAGAAATGCAGAAAATGGCACTAATTGGTGGTTTGCTTTAATGGGATGGTGACAGCTTTCCTTGGAATAATTTTGCAATTTTATGCCTCCAGGAAAAGAAAATATTCAGGACGATTAACAGTGAAGAGCACTTGGAGTTCTCTTGCTTTGTATTGTTTCAGTTCATGTGAGAGGTACATTGGATTAACTGGAGGTTGTTGTGAGTTCCTGCCCTACAGATCTAAGAAAAACTTTCAGAATTACGGAGAAGTATGGGGAAGATATAGAGATTATATGGGAAAGGAAATAAAAAGGCTATATCAGTATTGTTGTACATAATAGGGACAAAGAGTAATTTGGAAAGGTGACAAGAAACTTTGAGATATAGTCATAATAAAAAATGAGGCAGTCTGAAAAACTTATGCAGATATGTAACAGTAAATAGATTTTGTTTCAGGATCAAAAAATATGTTTAATTTCTTACAGTAAATAGATTTTGTTGCAGGATCAAAAAAATATAAATGTTTAATTTCTTATTTTGTTTTCTTTTTACAAATGTTAAATAATGTCATGGGAAAATACTAAACAATTGACATTATTTTGTAGATTTCAAAATTTATTGTCTCCTGCATTCACTAAAAGCCTTTAATACTTTCTACATGAATGAGTGTTGAACTAGACCTTTTTTCCAAACAACTATATTTGTGATTGTCTGCTTTTGTTGCATGCATGGTCACATAGTTCACATGTGTGTCCTCACTGTAAAGCTCATAGAATGAATTTTCTTTTCTACACATATTCTGAGATTTCTGTTCCTGTGAACTTTCTTGAATTTTCCCATTCAAACACACGTTCAGAAATTAAGATTAAAAATGATTGTACAACATATTTCCTTGTTAGTATATTATAAGAAAACCCCAACCCATCAACATTTTAAATACTCAGATTTCATACTGAAGATCTCTGACTGAAGGAATTATTTATGAGGGTTCCTTTCTCACAATATTTTACCTTGTGCATTTATTGGAAGCTCTGATATAATTTTTCAAATAAAGGAGTGTAACTAACTGAGCAGTCATTTCAACAGTTCTCAAGGGAGAATTTTTAGACTAATCTGTAAAGAGATCAAGGTTTACAAAAGACACTGATTATATCTGTGTTAGTAAATAGTGAATGGCAATACAATTAGGTCTGAAGAATTAAGAAGTTAATGTTGAGCATTTCAACCTAAATACATTTCAGCAGCATTTACTTCCACAGGGCTTCCAGATGCAGCACACTAGTTGTGTTCCTGGAGTTAATCTTGTAGTTAAAATTAATCTGAAATGAATCTAGTCTGAGTGCTTCAAACCAACTTTATGAAGCATATTAGAGTATGATTGCTGAGGATTATAAAATACTTGCTTTCAAAAAATGTAAGATTTAAAATAAATTTTTATTAAGGTGGATTAATTATATACCTCACAATGTTTTTATAGAATAAACAAGGGAGGAGTTTTTGTAATAAATCCTATAAACTGTGATGTGTATTGTGATCTACAGAAAATACACAACTTTAACAGAGTAAGATTTTTTTTAACTTATTGTAATGCTAAGTAATCAGAAACATATCAAGAAGGTATCACAGTGCATGTGCTGAAGGAAAGAAATTTTGAAAGTAATTTGTACTTCAGGATCAAACTTTCCTCACATACTTTATTGCTCAGAGTCTGTAAGTGCAAACCAGAATTTTTTAACTCATGAAAGCAATATTTTCCTTAACCATGTCATCAAAAGCAACAAAGTTTTTACTCCACAAAACCAATAAAATAACAAGTCAACCTGAAGTAAACACTCAGCATAGAAAATAATTGAAGCTCAGATGGCGCAAGTTTAAAAATGTAAGTAATAACATTGTCATATAACAAAAAATTGTAGTACTTTAATTGTTATTGCTCAATAACACAGATTTTATTGTGCATTTTCATTTAAGGAAAAGAAGCAGAAGTTCTCTAAATATGTACATATTTAAAGTTTCCAACTCTTATATGTGTATGTGCAGCTATTGCTGTCAAGAAAGGATCTGGACGTGATGGAGAAGGGTAGAAGCCTGGACACATTATATATATTCTTTGTGCCCTTCGCACAGGGCACAAACCTTGTACTGTATCATGCAAACCAAGGCAGGTTTCTTTTCTGTTCTTTCAGTAAACTTACACTTGGTTTTGAAGCATCAGCATATAAATCCTAATGTGAACAGTACCATAGATCTTAATAAAATATACAGAAATATATCCAAAGAAAAACAAATAAACAAAACCCCTTATCATGCTTTGATATATTTTTAGAGGCAAAACTGTTGTCCTCAACCTTGCTACTTTTATAGTAGTGATTATACCTAAAACTCATTCTCATGCTTGCTTTAAATATGTTTTCCACTTGAAACAGAATGGCTTACCTGTTCTACTGCTCCAATGATTTGCATTTCTAATTTAAACTAAATTTGCTTTGCATATATTCAAGATAAGCACTATTAAGAGCCAGGTATTGGGCAGGTTTTTATTGTGCCAGGTGTTCACGTAGCTTTCCCAATGTATCTCAGTCACCTTACAAATATTTTGCAGTTCTAGGCTTGGCTTATCAAGCAGAAACTGCCAATGGTGTTGAGTTACATCAATCTGCAAAGCCCAAATGAACATACAATTTTTAATTATTACTGTTTATTTCAGTTTTAGGTGAAGATTGATTTCTAGACAAAGATTGATTTTTAGACATGTCTGTGGCATTAATTTCTGTCTCTAATTAGAACTATATCTTGTCACATATTGCCATTGATGATTATTTTATGCCAAAAACAAATATAGAAGCAACACCAAATCTTTCTAAAACGGATAAAGCATTGACTCAGAAACAGTGCTCCTGACAGTTGAAAACATCAATTAAATTGATGCAGAAACAGACCAGATTACAAAAAATAAAATAAAAAAACCCCTTCAGAAATACTTTAGAATTTGAAATAACAAAGGTCGACAAAATATTTTAAATATGCATATATTTTTCATTGCAAATGGTATTTTCACTTTAATATTATATGAAATTACAGTTTCAGCTTTGACTAGCAGGCGATAAGGACAGCTTATAATATTTCTAGTCAAATGAAAAGCTATCAGCACAAATCTTTGCAGAAAACCTATTCTCTTGTAATTTCACAACCCAATTTTTCTAAGACAGGAAGTTCAAATTTATCAGAACATCTACAGTTCAGAGTTTTTGTTCGAAACCAGCTATCCCCTTTTGAGACTTTCAAGGTTTGCCTACATATGACAGCCACAAAATTATGAAGTCTTCATCTCAATGGCATGCATAAACGGTTGTATTGAGTGTCATAACTGCAAGAAACAAAACCAAACCACCTGTCTAAAAGCAGAGATTACCCAGATTTGCAATCTTTATCAAATTCAGAAAAGGCGCCTGAAAGAAATGAAGTTTACAAAATTTTTGTGAAAACAAGCAGCCAAATAGAGTATTGCTTTACTGGAAACTTGAATCCACTTCAGAGCCAATGTAAATTTTCTCTGGAGTAAACACTAAACAGTGAACATTTACTGGATTGCCCTATGTTATGTGGTGTAGCTTTTTACTATTTTATGGTACCAGAGCATCTGTTGTGCCTACAGTCAGTGACAAATGTAGGTATATTAGTGTAATTACCATAAGCTGAGTGTGGTAAGCGTATTGTGGGCCTGACATGTCAGTCTGTCAAGTTAGCAATGCTACATTCAGAAACACTGTTTAGAACAGGTTTTAGAGAAATTTTGAATGTTAAGATAAAACAGCTGTGCCACACCCAGCTTTATTTTAGACAACCTAAAAATTAATGTTGTCTTAGCTCCACCAGGATCCTAACTTGCCAAGGTAGGAAAATGTTAACGAACATTTCCTAGTTCAAAGGGCACTATATTACTTAAAGTTAATTGGAATTTTATTAAAATAAACTCTTATATCCCTTTTCCCTGAAGGACTTTTACTGTAAATTTCAAAATGAAACTGTCTAGCTTTTGGACTTCTACTGGCTTACATGTTTTTGACATGGTGTGTTCTTGAACACAGCAGTTTTCTTCCCCACCTAGGCACACCTTAATACCAACACTGACAGAATGTGATTGGTACAGAAAAACAGTATATTTTTTAAAAAAATAAAATGATAGAAAGCAAGTTTTAGTGTTCAGAATGGAGGGAGGGGGAAATAAAAATAAGCTCAACAGAATATAAATACATTTATTTTAATAATATGAACAATTTTTGTTATTGCGTGGAATTGCTCAAGCTAACAAACCAGACTTTTGCAATGCAAATGCCCAAAGTGCCAGATATTTGCTGTTGTTGCTGTTGCTGGTTTTGACCAACATCTCCATTATCATCAAACAAACATGAAGCATTAGGACTGTCCATTTAAGCCATCTGGGTGTTAGTTTCGAGGATGTCTATATCTGCAGGAGTCTAAAGTAGTAAATATTTATTATTTGTTGCCACTTAGGAAGGGAAAAAAAAAGTAACACCTGTTTAAAGTTTAAAAATGCTATTAGGAACAGCTCATCTGCATTGCTTTGAATTTTACCAAATAAGATCAAGTTAACAAACACAAGTATTCAAATATTTGGTTGAATAGCTTATGAATTACATAACCAATTTACACTTCTAAAAACTGTTCCCATTCACATGGCATCATTGTCTCCTCTAAAACCAGAACCTTTTTTTCTAAAGATTTCTTTGATAATAATACTTATATTTTCTAAATTAAATGGTATAAAATAGTAAAATAGAATTATGACTTAATTTGTATTAAATTTGTAAAGTGTATAAAACTCCAATATTTATATAAAATCAGAATTTTAATGGAATATCTTCTGATATAAGAGAAATAAATTTAGCATATTCTGAATATTACCAGCAGTGAAGAAGTGATTACCAATACTTTATTCTTTAATTTAAACAATGTTAGACCTGGTTTTGATGATAATTAATAAAACAATAGAAGGCTGATATTTCCATGGAAATTCTTATATTTTTATTTCCCATATAAAGTAATTTCTATTTTTTTAACTGAATCTAGTAAAGCAACATGTTCTCATTTAAATAATCCGGACTTCTAAGTTTATTTTTAATTTAAGAACAAATTATTATGTACTGAACATCCAACAGCTACTCCCAGTGGAAAGATTACTTTCATAATTTCAGATGGTAAAATAATTATTGTCATAATTGCAACATCTCTGAACAACATATTTGAGCTCCAGTTTCTGATTCCTTTTTACAGTGGCATGTGAAAAGTACTCTAAGAGAAAGATAATTATTGCACAGAAAATAAGAATTAAAATGTTTATCAAAGAAATATTCAATGTTGATAAAAATTCCTACAACCTTTTAATAGTGTGATTTTATAATTATTTGTAACCCAAAATTTTAATTTAAAATATAGTATTTTGTAAAAAAATGCATTAAGATATGGAAATTAATAAGAGAACAGCTACCCGATCTTAATGTACCGAGTTCTCGCCACAGCTCTCTACACAGTGCTGATACCATTGGCAATGCTTGCTTTCCACAGACAATTTACATTTCTGACACTCTCTTCAATCACTGGCCTTATCAGTTTGAGTGTCCTGGTTCAAGCCCAGTTGGCAACTTGGAACCACGCAGCTGCTCGCTCACTCCCCACCCCCTCCTTCCTCTCCCCAGCTCCCGGAGGGATGGGGAGGAGAATCGGAGGAATGTAACTCCCACGGGTTGAGATAACAGCTCTCCAGTAACTAAGGTATAATACAAACCACTGCTGCTACCAATAATAATGATAAGAGGAATAACAAGGGAAAAGGACACAACCGCTCACCACCCACCAACTGATACCCAGCCCGACCCGAGCAGTGATCTGGGCCTTCCGGGTAGCTCTCCCCAGTTTATATACTGGGCATGACGTGCTGTGGTATGGAATACCCCTTTGGCCAGTTTGGGTCAGGTGT
>NW_009929650.1:51484-51958 GCF_000696875.1 Nestor notabilis | reverse complement strand
ACGTACTCCAGGCTTCCCCTCCTCCCTGGCAGAGCAGGAGACTGAGAAAGTCCTTGGTCAGAGTAAACATTACTTAACAACTAAAAACATCAGTGTTAACAGCATTGTTCCCAGACTGAAAGTCAAAAACACAGCACTGCACCAGCTACTAAGGAGAAAAAACATGACTGCTGTAGCTGAACCCAGGACATTGAGGTACAGTGTATGACATATGACTTCATCTTCTTCTCCCTAAGATCTTGAATGTTACAGAATATAGCGAATGTTTGACTTGTCTATCTAAAATTATTTCGATAGTGTCTCAGGCAAAACCTGCTGAGTTCGCATGGCTTAAATCAAAACAGGGTTGAAGTGGTTTATCAATTTACTAACAGGGGATTAATAAGCAATCAGTGAATTACACGTTCAGTACCAACATCACTAACACAAGAGATAGGACACAATACTGACTGTCTGCCAATTCTTAAAGAGCCT
>NW_009929650.1:47981-51453 GCF_000696875.1 Nestor notabilis | reverse complement strand
GCATTCCTGACAGACACCCACACCCCCCTCTCCCACCCCAGCACCTCCAGGGATCCCACACCCATCGACCCCAATCTCTCTACCCCTTACAGATCTTCATGTTCCTTTCACACTCCTTTTCAGAATGACTCCTTTGTTAGTCCATTGGGAACCACCCAATCCAGACCTTGTTTGCAGTCTTCTTCCACTTTAGCATTATCAGTTCTGGGCAAACACCATCCCAGGACAGGCAGTTTGGGGCGCTTCATTCCAACTCCCTTTTTGACTCACTACCCAGTCTTTTTGTCAAGGCCGTTTCACCAAGGCATGTGGATACCCACACAGTTAACTGCGGGATGGTATTCTTATTTCTGAGTAATTGTTGATTAACTCCTCACAAAAATGACCAGGAGCAGGAAGATGTTCTTAGTACACTCTGGTACTTTCATGGCTGCTTTTCGTAATGTCCACTGCTCCCTCTATACATTCTCCAACTCTCTTACTGAGCATTTTCCTTTTTGAGTACTGTGGTGGGTTGACCCTGGCTGAACATCAAGTGCCCACCAAACTGCTCTATCACTGCCCTCTTCAGATGGACAGGAGAGAGAAAATATAACAGAAGTAGCCTGGGTCAAGATAAGGGCAGGGAGTTCACTCAGCAATTATAATCAGGGGCAAAACAGACTTGACTTGGGCAAATTAATTTAATTTATTGTCAATCAAATCAGAGAACAATACTGAGAAATAAAGCCAAATTGTAAAAGCACCTTCTCCCCACCACTCCCTTCTTTCTAGGTTAACCTTAATTCCTGATTTTGTCTACCTCCTATCCCCAGCAGCACAGGACAGGGAATGGGACTTGTGGTCAGTTCATCATGCATTGTCTCTGATGCTCCTTCTTTCTCAAGGAAGGACTCCTCACAATCTTCCCCTGCTTCAGTGTCGGGTCCCTCCCATGGGAGACAGTCCTCCATGAACTTCTCCGATGTGAGTCCTTCCCACAGACTGCCGTTCTTCATGAACTGCTCCAGCATGGGTCCCTTCCATTGGTGCAGCCCTTCAGGAACAGACTGCTCCAGTGTGGGTCCCCCAGGGGGTCACCAGTCCTGCAGCAAACCTGCTCCAGTGTGGGCTCTTCGGGGGTTGTCCTCTTTATGAAGCCACAGTCCCTGCCAGGAGCCTGCTCCAACAAAGGCTTCCCGCAGAGTCACAGCCTCCTTTGGACATCCCCCTGCTCCAGTGCTGGGTCCTCCCTGGGCTGCAGGTGTAGATCTGCTCCACCATGGACCTCCATGGGCTGCAGGGCACAGCCTCCCTCACCATGGGCTGCACCATGGGCTTCGGGGGAATCTCTGCTCTGGTGCCTGGAGCACCTCCTCCCTCCTTCTGCACTGACTTGGGTTTCTGCAGAGCTGTTTCTCTCACATATTCTCACTCCTCTCTTCAGCTGCTTTTGAGCAGCAGGTTTTTTCACCTCTTCTTAACCATGTTATCCCAGAGGCATTACCACAATCACTGATGGGCTTGTGTGGTGCTGTCTTGGAGCCGGCGGGCACTGGTTCTATCAGACATGGGGGAAGCTCATGGCAGCTTCTCACAGAAGCCACCTCTGCAGCCCATCCTCCACCCTCTCCTACCATAAACTTGCCACTCAAACCCAGTACAAATACCTTCTTTTGAGATGATTCCTGACAAAGTAAATTCATGGGCAGAAAGTAAGGATATTCTGTCTTGCAAGAGAACCACTTTGCTAAACAGAAATCCCAATCCAGCGTCTTTTTGCTTTCACTCCAAATACTGTATTCTATTTGTTACAGGCCTTGTCAACTGTATTCATGAATATCCTCAAGCCATCTTTTCCTCTTTGCCTTAGTTTTCTTATGATACTAGTTTAATCTCAAACTCACCATCTGACGTTGGAATGAGATCTAGTTTGTGTTACCCTTTCTGAAACTGGGACATAAGAGCTCAAAGAAAGAGTAATACGGTCAATTTAGCCTCCAGGATTTCTTCAGCCCCTAGGAGCTTACATTTGTTTGGTACCTCCCTTTAGTCTAATAGTACATTGGACATTGTAAGGTAGAAGAGAACCCATAACTTTCTTCTGTAGTGGATGTCATGAAATAGAGCTGAGATAGATATGAATATTCATAGGAGTGTCCCAGTATTTTTATGGGAGTGAATAACTTAATCTTTTCAGAGTGGATGTCTTCTGATGTTCTGTCAGGTCCCTCAGCAGAAAGATCTTTATTCAGCCAAAGCTGTTATTTAATTTCCGGGTATATTTCAACAAAGTTCATTGAACACAAGCCATACTTTTCATTATTTTTGCTCTTTGCTAATTTAAGATCCTTTGTATACTGAATCTTCTGGTCATGTGTACCTCCATCTCAGCTCCTGCTGACTGCAGTGGGAACTGGAAACAATCAGCCCTTTGTTAAGTTTGAGGTTCTGTTAAAATTGTGACAACTAAAACTATTTCTGCTGCATGAGGATGATGGCACACATAAACTGATGTCAGTTCCCACAGCTCAAACTTATGCTAACTGTTAATTTAAAAGCAAAAACTTCGTCTGTTTTCTTGCACTTTTGAAACTCGTGATATATGGCAATGCTGAGATAGTTAAAAACATTGCAGTACATTTATGGCAAGTCAGGTGTTCTACTTTTTAAAAAAAAACGTTTTCTTCCAGCATGAAAATACGTGTGATTCCACACTGAAAGGCACCAAGGGTTTTAACAGTGATGACTTAAGGATATGTAGTATGCAAAGAGACTTACAAGTCTTGTGTAGGAAGAGGTGTGTACTGCATCTCATGTAATGTCTATGAGAGGTGAACTACAGAATAATCATGGGCTCTATTTTAACATAAGTCAGAGAAGGTGGATAAGACTCCCTCATTTGCTTGTTAAGTTAATCTTCATGCAACACACTATGGGACACTTTAAACGAGGGATTCTCTTCTTTCTGTTATGGGAAGTGAACTGATGTTATATTTACAGAAGAGCTCTTTCCTTTTCCTTACATATCTTTTCAATTTTTATCTACATTTGAAGAACAGCACAACCTTCTCTCAGTGCCTGCTTTATCATGCTATTTGTCACATTGTGCAGCTCTTAGCAGTCTGATAGTCCATTCATATTTCTCCTTTAGCCCTGGAGTGACTGATTGTCATTCAGGGATAGGGGTGATCTCAAGTCATTTTACAAGGTTACATGTCTCCCATCTGTCATGTTTTCTGGATAAGTTTATGGAGCTCTGTTTCACATCTCCTTTGCCCTCTGGTCCTGTCTTTTCCCTTACTATATATAGTTTCCTATACACTTCAGCTGTGCTTACTTATCTTTCTGAGGACTGAATAATATACCAACATTCACCTAAGTATTGGAAGAATAAAATTTATGCCTAATGTATGGTTATCCTAAGATGTGTCACAGTTAGCATTGAATAGGTTTATCTCCAGAAATGTGTAGAACTTATTTTCATGTATGT
>NW_009929650.1:37031-47950 GCF_000696875.1 Nestor notabilis | reverse complement strand
CCTGCTGAAGAGTTCCTTTAACATGTTAGATGATGTCCAGTTAATATCAAATAAATCCTAATGTACAGTGTAATAAACAAAGATAAAACCAGTCTAGCTAAAATATGAAAAGTAGTCTTTATGATGATCATTGCTGTGACTTACATGACAAATGATGCAGATTGCGGAAACAAATGTTCAGAAAGGTAAAATCTGTGGAGCCAGCTGTTTTATAAACTATCCTCATCTCTGTCTTAATAGTGAGCTGTGAGACTGTGTTTCTTTTCCAGACCTCAGTCCCACTGGTTAAATGAGTTGCACAGTATTTGATACAGAGTATAATCAACATGTTGCAAAGCTGAGTGAATAATTCATAATGTGTCATTTAACTGACAAATTTTGCCTCTGTTTCTGTTTGTCAGAGAGCAGATTATTATGTTCTCAAATGCACCTCTTATTTGAATTTATTTGCTGAATAATTTCTGCAAATGATTCTTATATTTTGTTATGAGTGTTCAACACTGAAAGATGCAGGGTTTTTTTGTTTATTTGGCATATGGATCATATGATATTCCTCTGTTTTCTGAACAAATGATGCCTAGAACATAATGAAACTTCAATATCAAAATTCTAAATTCATTTTCTACCAGGATACACCTAAAATTCTTGGTGTAGAAGCCAGCATGACCCACCAGACTACAATACCCAGGCACAGTCTAAGAACAGGAGACTGATCCATTCCTTCTCAGATCACCTAAAGTCACATACATACTGCCAAGAAGCCTTGAATGGGATGAGTCCAAGAGCAGCCAGTATAGTGTGCAAAGAAACTACTGCTATGTGGGATTTCATCCTATCAGTTCTCTTCTGAAATTAATCTAGGTTAATGTTGCTGATTAAAAAGGCAAATTATTTCATTCTCTTCACCTTTTGCAAAATATTCTTATGGACAGATAATACTCAGCTGGAAGGCTGCGTTCTAGGAGAACCTGCTTGGATATAGGAATTAATCCATACCCCGCAGAAGCAGTCAAGGCATTAAGCCTTCCTGCTAGAGAGAACACATTCTTTCTTGTATCCTTGTTCTTTTGTTTCTGGTTGTACAATGGCCCACTATCTATAGAAGAGCTTCTCACTCTCCTTAACTCTGTCCCAGAATGCTTTAGGGACTCTATTAACTTTTCATGTTTCCTCTTAGAATTTGTCATATGGATGGCAAAACAGTTCTCAGAAGGGTATGGACATTGTTGTGTCACTGAATATTTGTAAGTGATTATAGCTACCTAGCCAGCAAGCATCTAACTAAGTGGGATTGTGCCCAGTGATGCTAGGTTTCTGCAAAGTTGAGTATTTCTGGGGTGTGAGACTTAATGAACTTTATTTAGTGTCTTAGAGGATGGTACCTATAAGAGGATGAACACAAAGATTTGATTAAGAATGTCATTGGACGTGTTGTGAAAGTAAGTCTTTCACTCATCTTTACAGTTTTATTAGGACTTCTATAATGACAATGGCTTGCATAAAAATGTTCACTATAAGACCAAAATTCCTATGGCATGTATTTTAGTATTTTCTATGTATGTCTCACTACACAAGGCCAGTTCTGTACACTACTTGTGTTGGTAGCACTTACCTCTTGGGTTAAATTTAAGACTTAGGCAATGTTTCCCACATATATAAAAAAAATATCTTCAACTATAATGATGATAGAACTGGACATTGTTGTGATGTATATAAAATGATTTTAATGTATTGGGGTTATATTGTGAGCTTTGGCTGCATTTTTCTCAGAATGTCAGATTCTGGGGACTTCCATGATCTGGGATCTGATACTGATCTGAAACTTGTGACTGACATCTATATAGTAGGACATATATAATAACCTTAACAGGACAGACAAAATGTCAACATTTTTACAGTTCTGAAAGATAAACAGAAATCATATACAATTCTACTTGAAGCAGGTTCAAGAGAGAATGTGATCTCAATCTCTTGTGTGTGCTTCACTAGAGAGATCCACGACTTCCTTTTGTAAAAAAAACATGCCATTCTTTAAAGAGTCATCACTAGGAGCTGCTGTAGAAGTATACCCTTTCTCACACATTGTGTGCTCTCTGAATTTTCAATTACTGTACCTACAACTCATCCGTAACTGTCTGTTCTGCCAGAATCTTAATCAGTCAAATCAATCAAACAGTGAATAAATCTTGTACTTTACTTTGCTTTGTGTAAGCATAACCAGTGAGCCTCTGGCCCCAGGTGAGGCATATGAGCCATTACAATAAATCAGATTATACACTAATGATCCATAAATTAATTATTATTTTTTTTAATGCGTGTAATTCTTATCAGAATTTGACTTTATTTACATTTGTCTAAGGAAAGTGATATATTTTATCTGATCTAAAATGAATATTTCAACAATATTCAGCTTTTTAAGACTTCATTCATATGTCTATTTGTGACATTTTTGGATAGTGACATCACAAACCAATTCCATATTGCCCGCTTTGAAATTTCTTCATGTAGGAACATCTTACTTTTATATTCATTGCTTTGCTAATTTGCATCTCAACCTGTTCTCACTCTACTCAGATCAAAATTACTGGTAGCCAGCAGAAGAAGTCCTAGAAGACTTCCACTCTGCCAATGTAATGATAGCAGAGTAATTTAAATACAGCAGCATAAATACAGATTGACAGGAGTAAATTTCTATTGCTTTGGAACATGAGTCCATTTAAATGTAATTGGAATAGCATTCTACTTTTGGAAATCCCTTCTTTCTCCTAAAATTATTAAAATTCTGGAAGACAGCATCCACTGCTTGGATTTCATCTCAGCTCAAACAAATCTGCATGTAGGCCAAGAAAAATTCAGAAAGAGGAAGTCTGAGGCAAATCCAATATTGGTATTGCAATATTAGCAATGCAATGGCAATGGCAACCTTGCAAGGCTATGAGGTATACAGCATAAGCACAAGCTGAGGACCAAGACATTTCCTGAAATCTTCAAAGTGTAGTTGTAGACCTAGAATGTCTATTACCATTGCTACTAAGAGGTCACAAGGTTTGTATGGAGTTTGCCAGGACTGAAGCTTGTCAGGCTTGCTCTCTCTAAACTTTTCTTGACCTGCTTCTAGCTTTGTTTTTCTTGTTTTAACTGTGAAAGCAATTTCTCTAATCAAAAGCTAAACTGTTTTCCTTGTGTTTATCCTCATGTGGTATGAGCATAGTTTTACATAGATAAGTAAGAAGCAGTTATTTTATGTAGAATGAGATATTTGCAAATCTAAATACCTAAATTCCAATGTTCTGATTCAAATATCTAAAGGGGGTCAAAAGAAAGCTGGAGAGGGACTTTTTACAAGGGCGTGTAGTGATAGAACAAGGGGGAATAGCTTTAAACTGAAGAAGGGTAGATTTAGGTTAGATATTAGGAAGAAATTCTTCACTGTGAGGGTGGTGAGACACTGGCACAGGTTGCCCAGAGCAGCTGTGGCTGCCCCATCCCTGGCAGTGTTCCAGGCTGGGCTGGACAGGGATTTGAGCAACCTGGTCTAGTGGAAGGTGTCCCTGCCTGTGGCAGGGGGGGTTAGAACTATGTGACCTTTAAGCTCCCTTCCAACCCAAACCATTCTACAATTCTATGATTCTAAATACCAGTGTGTTGATGTATACAAGTGTAGTATGGCAACCACAGCCTAACAGGAGGCACAGTGTTGATATCGGAGACCTTACAGCAATAATCAATAAAGAATTGGAGCAGGACAAAGGTTGTTCTAGGGGTACTAAAGGTAACAAAGAAATACCGTATATGTAAAAAGCACTGTATAAAGTAAGTTTGAATGTAACATGAAGCTTCATAGCAAAGGTGAAAGAGGAAAGCTTTAAAGGAAGGAGTTAGTTGGCAAGCATATAAAATCTACCTGGAGCGGATTTCTGAAGAAGGAGTGAAAAAAGTATCCACATGAGAATCATATTCCTTTTCATGAAGGACTCCAGGTGCTGATAACACACCGTAACCTGCTGCCACCACCACCACAATCACAACCAAATTGAAGCCACTGATTTTAGGATTCTAAAAGTATTCTCTCTGGACTAGTGCATAACAGAAAGCAGAGCCTGAAATGGTTAACTTTTGTAACAAAGCAAGAGTTACATTATATAAGAAAAGAAATCTGGAGAGAGACTTTTTACAAGGGCATGTAGTGAACAGGACAAGGGGGAATGGATTCAAACTGACATAGGGCAGATTTAGATGAGATGTTAGGAAGAAGCTCCTCCCTGCGAGGGTGCTGAGGTACTGGCACAGGGTGACCAGAGAAGCTGTGGCTGCCCCATCCCTGGCAGTGTTCAAGACCAGGTTGGACACAGGGGCTTGGAGCAACCTGCTCTAGTGGAAGGTGTCCCTGCCCATGGCAGGGGGTTGGAACTGGATGAGCTTTAAGGTCCCTTCCAACCTAAACCATAAAAATTGGGGCCTACAAGGATGCTGGGGAGGGACTCTTCATTAGGGACTGTACTGGCAGGACAAGGGGTGATGGCTTTAAACTTAAACAGGGGAAGTTTAGATTAGATATAAGGAAGAAGTTCTTCACAGTGAGGGTGGTGAGGTACTGGAATAGGTTGCCCAAGGAAGTTGTGAATGCTCCAACCCTGGCGGTGTTCAAAGCCAGATTGGGCAGAGGCTTGGGCGGCATAGTTTGGTGTGTGGTGTCCCTGCTCATGGCAGAGGGGTTGGAAGTAGATGATCTTAAGGTCCTTTCCAGCCCTAACTATTCTATGATTCTATGATTCTATGATAAGTGCCACAAGTAAGAACTGGAAGTGTGAAACTGAAAGGTTAAAGAAATACTGGTTCATTCTTTACAATAATTTCCTAGAAACAAATACTATGCAGTAAATTCCAAGCGCAATACTTAAAATACTTCTGCCACAGTGGCAGGAATAAAGACAGAAACTTCTTCATGATCATTTAAATGGCTTCTTTGTGCTCTGGTAGATATACAGATGATATGAGGGGTCTATTTCCAAGATATGAATTGTACCATTTTTAGCTTTATGTCTCCAGACACCGGATGAGTCTTTTTCTAGTGCAGCTTAAAGTGGCCACTAAGACATAACTGAAGATCAGGTCTGTTTTACTCAGAAGACTTAATATCGACAACAAAGAGGAAAATGCACATGAATAGTCGATCCTTTTACATTACAGGCAATGGAAAAGCAAATTTTAAAAATGTTATTCCTTAATTTACACTAGAATCATCATGGAACAAATTTGATCACCACTGCTGTGGAACCCAGCTTAGTGGGGGTCTGTTTCTTAACTTTGACATTTTAATGTCACTAAGGTGAAAATAATAATGCAGCATAAGAGCAGTGCATGCTCAAATAACTCATCTATTTTGAACACCACTATGTAGAGTTTCTCAATAAATTAGCACAGACAATTAGGCACAGGTGTTTTGAAAGAGTCTTGTTAGTTTTCCAAGACACCAGAATATATGAGCAGAATGCTTTTCTCTCCCTAGGAGAATTTCCTTAGAAAAAAAATGAATCTAAAATACTTTCCAATTAATGATAAGCAACTGATATAACAAGAATTGACAGGTCACAACTTGCTCCTTCACCCTAATTCAAAACTGTAGATTTTATAAAGTTTTAGACGTGTTTAAGTGTATAAAACTCAAGAGGAAATTCCTGGTTTAAAGCACCTGCTATCTTCACCTGAACATCTGAAATATGAAACAAATTAACTTTTAAAGTGCATCCTTTGAACCATGCTGATAACTACTATTCTGAAAAAGTCTAACCAAAGCATATTTTTAAAATGTAGTAATTTTATTTCTCCAATAAGATTGCATGGTACCTCAAAATTCAAAAGCATTTTTATAAATGCTTTAGGACACAAAAATGACTTTAAAATGCATGCTAGCACTGTATTCAGAAATAGAAAAATAACAAGGTAAAATATACATTTAGTAAATAAGGAATGCAAGTGAAAAAAAAGATCGCCATAAGTATTGCAAAATTGGTACTGCAAAACCACATTATATTCTATGAACAATCATTTAAGTATTTCAGAACATTAACTAATAGTGATTTAATACTATTTGTTTTCTTTATCAATTTTAACAACAAAGATTACAGGAAGGAGTGATGGCTAAAATAACAAATTTTCAGCAGTCCTGAGAAACACTCCAAAAAAAGTTAATTTTATTGTTTTGATTCTCTCCCTCACAATAGCTTTAATTATTTTTATTATGCAAAACAATATCAACAAAATAGAAGAAAGATCTCAAAAAAAATTCTTAGGAGGACATGCAAACTCTTTTTTATAAACCTAATTATATTAATATTTGTATATTATGAATACTTTCACAGGAATCAGATACACCATGAACATTTTCTGAGACATGGTTAAAAAGGAATTAACGTAAACCAATTTAGAAATACAATTTATTACCTCCAGTTTTGAATTTCTTTAGAGAATATTGATGTTGGTGTTTCATCTTGGTACGATCAAAATATTTCTTGACATGTCCAAATGTTTCAGAGGAGCTTTAAGAGATTGAATTTTGCATTTTTTTCAGGCATGAACCTTATCTTCTAGGACATCTTCTTAAAGGATCACCAGAAGCTGGAGAAACACTAAGTCTGGAAGGAGACACAGACAAATGTCTGGGAGAGAGACCTGCTTGTGCTTCCAAACTTGTATCTCCTGTGTAGCTTGGTATCAGTCTAGGAAACTTATTTTTGAACAGTCTTCAAAAATGCTTTTGAGAAATCCTACAAGTGGACAAGCTTCAACTAGCTTCTGACATCTGCCAGTCAAGGAGTGCTGTATCTGTTATCATTATGGTTCTGATAATAACTTAAAATAGGGCTTGATTCTAAGTTTTGTTTCTTAAAAACTTAATGTTTGTCTACCATTCTGTACAGCTAGAATAGAAAAACTGGTGACACTCTGACACCGAGTGAAAGAAAGCCGAGTAGGTAAGATGGGATGATTTCTTCATATACTGAAGTATATTTTCTCTTTAGTTTACCATCATGCTAAAGCCTGTAACTTTCATTTTGGATAATAATAATACTAACAACAATAATAATAATACTAATAAGTCTTTCTTGAAAATGTATTTTGTGAGATTCTTTGGTTTCACCATAATATTCTTTGGCATTATAACTTTTCTATATATAATATATTTATCTGCATATGTGTTTGCCTTTCTTTGTTTGAGCATGCATACAAATGTGTCTTTTAGTATCTGGATCATGAAGGAAAGATAACTGATAACATATATCCTCCAGAAACTGTATTCCTCTATTACATTTTCTGATAGATAATCTGAGTTTAAATGAGAGTTTGGGATAGCTACTAACATGGAATAATATTCAACATCAATTAAGAGTTTTTAATATTCAGTATCATGCACTCAGCATGATAACAATTAGCTGCTATGAGTGTAGAATCTCATACAGAAAAGCAATGGGCTATGGTCTTCTGTTTTATGAGTACTTTAATCCTCTACTGATCATTAGATACTATGAATGTCAGCACCCTGACAATGGAAACTGGACAAAGTCCTAGCATAGACATCTGATCTCAGAAATTATTAAAATAGTTCATTTTTCTAAATTATGATTTAATAATGTTTGTCTTTACTAACTTATTCTTCCACTGTAAAGTTTAGAATTATATTTTCAATTTTTTGTTTCTGATATCAGTTTGATCTTTTTCTTGCATTCACTTTAATACATGACTCACTTCTTAAGGCTAGAGAGCTTGCTGCCTACAGAATTCTAATCTTTAAATAACTTTATTTATATTGCCAGTAGAGCAGTAAGTAGCTGTCTTCTTTTAAATTTACACAGAAAATCTTTGATATAACAGAAAAAAATTAAACTTTTTGGTCAGAACATAACCTACCTTCAAAGTTGCTGGCTGAGAAAAGAGCCAAGATATACCAATGCTCTACTAAATAGCATGTTAAATTGTATGTTCTTCTGTTAACAGCTCCTCAGTTATAACAAGTCTATTACAGTAGTTGCTGAACATCTGTCATTTATAATCTGTTTTATAATGCAGTGAAAATGTATTTTTGATCTTTTCATTGACCTTCTCTTTTTTCATCATATTTCTTTATTGCTGTCAGCAGATTCTACAACATTATGTGCTCCACCGTATCTCACTGCCACAAACTGAACAGAGTACCAAATATTCTGAGCAAGCCTGTGTAGAAAGATGTGGTTTTCATTCACATGTTGAGTGAAATTTTCATAAGAAATATAAACACAACATATGAAGGCTAGGTCTTGATCAGAACATCTGTAAAAATCTTTCTAGCCAACTTTTTATGCAGGTATACCTCTGCATATTGAATTCTGTTTCATTTCCTTAGACAGCAAATGCATATTCTAATATTCAGTTAAAGTCCATTGAACAACCTGGTACTGAATAGTTTAGAAACGCTTACATTCTCTGTTTACATGCATGTCTGCTGCTATGTGATGGACTAATTTATGCATTGAGTAATAAGAAACCTTGATTTTCAGTATTAAAATGACAGTTCTTTGTGAATAACTGATGCTTTAGTACAGCCAAGCCTAAGACTGAAGAAAAATCCATTGTCTCCACTGAATTAGATATATATTAATACTTCTTATATAATTAAAAGGGGGGAGTGGGGGAGTGAAAGTGAGAGGCACAGTCCAAATAGAAATTATTTTCTGCAATGCTTAAACAAGCATGGGGAAACTAGAGAAAATTACTCCTCCATTTTTCTAATGGTTTCCATAGGTATTCTAAAGCAATATTTTTGCCTTTTGGTGGAATACTTTAGTGCTTACAACACTCATTAAAGTTGATGGAGACCTAACATCGGTAAGATCTGGTTTGGGTTGACTTCTATGACTTATAACGGAAAAGTAAACAGTTTCAAACTATTGAAACAGTGGATAATGGGGAAACACATATACCTATTTCAAGCTGGAAGTATTTAGTCAACCTAGAATGACATCTTTCTTTCTTATGCTTGTCAGTAAACTGCTTTCAGAATAAATGCATGTTCACCTCTGGACTTTACAAGGGATTATTTAAAGTTCATTCTTGGAGAGTTTTGGTAATGATGTAGGTAAAATTTCAACAGTTTTTTTTTTAAGAAACATCTTTCCAAAAGGAATGTTCATTCTCAGTTTATCATGTTTTCTTGTAGAAAATTTATCTTCTTGGATCTGATCTTTATCTTACTTATTTTGCTGATATAAAATTTAACTGAACATGACTTTCTTCTTAAGGCACATGTTCCTACATGTTTTCTGTTGTTTGAATTCTTTTATAAAATTAGGGCAGTAACTCTAACAGTGTTTTAAAGATGATTTCATTTCTAATTTTGGAAATTGTTTCTAATGCTTCAGTGCAATGTAAAAGATAAAATGGTATAATAAAGTTTTTATTTTATAATCTTTAGTGCTACTTTTAAGATGAATATCTATTTATTACAAAGAACCAGGAAATATTTCTCAATTGGAAAAGACAAGTGATATAAAAAGACCAGTGTGGCTTGCTACAGACAGTTCTTTATGGATCAGTAATTTCTTCACAACTCTGCTTCTAATGGGCCATCACAGAGGAATCTGTTTAACTGTATTATAGTCTAATCAGATGTGGCATCTGCCAAACGTGCCTGATTGATGTAGCTCTAACAATATCTGAATTATATATCAGGGTACAGGGTGACCACTTAACAACAAAATGAAGTCCAAGTAGTACTGTATACTGGCAATAGACAGACATGGAGAAAGTTGTAATCTGAAAACACAAAGTTATTTATAAAAGTACAAAGCTTTTATTATTTTGACAATAAAAAATACAGTCTACTAACCAAAATCTATGCTAATGTCATTAGTCTGCTATCTGAAGGGAAGGATGTTTCCTTGTACGCCACTTGCTGAGGTCATACAAACAAGACATGGAGGAAGAGAAGTGGGAAGCTAAGCTTTTGTGACTGTTCTGTAAGAATCAAACTAGCAGTGTCCACCCAAAAGAATAACTTACTATTTGAAATGTTTTTTGTGTCTTTTTATTTTTCCATTTTTTATAAAAAAAGAAGCAAAAATAAAGAAATATAAGTAGAAAAGCTATTAAAAAGATAGATGTATAGACATATGAATTCTGAAGAAAAGTTACCAGCGAGATTTACTTCTCTTAATACCATTCTGAGTCCCTCCCAGTGCCTCTGTGTTTGTTAGGCCAGGAGTTGTTCTGTATATGTGAAACTTTCTGTATCCACTGAAGCATGTTGTGTTAAGAACCTACAAAAATAAATAGATACATGGGAATAAACCTGGAATGGTGATCTGAAAACTTCAATTTTCTATATAACTGGAGTGTAATTATAACATATCTCTTAAAAACCAGCTCCCTGACTGTCTGATTCTGACAGCAGACCATAACCCTATAACCAACCACCTCCAGAGGGGAGAAGTCTTTTATTAGTCTTAAGAACATTTAGGCATTGGCTTCTCTGCTTGTATTTACCACACAAGGATGCCGATTAATGTCATTTGCAATGTGGATTCTTGTCCATTAAAAATGGGACTAAACCTAGTAAATAATTTCACACAGGCTATTGAATAGCTGTCAGAGGGTAACACTCTCTGTCACTACTAATTTGGTACAGATCTGAAGAAGTGACTTAGAGGTGTAATTCTCTATCTTATTACTATATGGGCCATACATCCTATTTAAGTATTTACTTTCTTATTACTATTTGTTCAGGAAGAAATGCCATCAGTCTTTAGCAATGCTAAAAGGCAATTCAGCTATTTTATTTTTAAATGTAATATTAGGCCTGTATATTGGGGAAAAGAAAGTTAAGTTAAGCATTCTTCTTCCACATATAAATATAAGGTATCAATTTTTGCTTTTATTCTGTATTT
>NW_009929650.1:31555-37000 GCF_000696875.1 Nestor notabilis | reverse complement strand
CTTTCCTCCCCCCCCCCCCCCCCCCCTTCTCAAGATATGAGAAATCTCTCCTAGTGTCAGGATAAAAACCTTATGGCATCTAAGTGGATGAGACCATCTGACTGGGGGAGTTGCAGCTCTAGATCCTGACTTTATCTGAAGGGAGACTGACATCTTTATCTAGTGATCTGCTACGAAAACAAGAACCAAAATGTGTGAAAATCTCTAGAATAAAATGGCTAATTCTAGTCACAGTGCTTTCAAATAATAAGCTTATTTGTCACCTATTACCATTGTAGCAAGCCATCTCATTTTATTTCAGCACTTCAGCACCTCAGGACAAAACCTACCCATTTTAAGTATCTGAAAAACTCCTTTTAGTAATTAAAATTCTACTGAGTATTGATTAAAACTCTAAAAGACAGAGAGACAGAGGAGGAGGGGAGAGTAAAAGGTTGGAAAGAGAGAACTTGTAAGAACCAAATTTGACATAAAAACAGGGAAATGTGGTGGGTTTTGAATTGCATCACAATGATATAGTTTGGATATACTACATTAGAATCACAGTGGGTTAATCTTTACATAGTAAATATTGAAGAAATGTTAAACTGAAGGTTCATTTCCCAGAGGTCAGCTCAGCAAAGACAGTTTCATACATAGGTTCTAAATAGGGTAGAGGAGTTCATCTAGGATTAAGTCACAAATGCCTAAATTCTGTGTACATGTATACAAGTATGCATATATACATGTATACATGTGAAAAAGTAACTAGTATCTTTCATCTTTTTTATGGTCTTCACAGCTGTTCCCCGAAGCCCTAGGGACATACATAAGCAATATAATTCCAAATCTTGTATTAAGAATGGAAAGGATCCTTGGATCATGTCATCCTAATTTGCATTGACTACAGGACGTGGAAAAATAAATGCATTCAAAAAATCTTTTGGTTTCTCCAAACGAAGAGTTATGGCCTTATCTAGAGCCTAAGCAGTCAGGAATAGGATTTTAGATATGCCAACAGAATGTTGTAAGTTTCTCAAGTTAAACACAAACATTAAGAGTTTAGGACCACCTTTTCATTTCTTTTAAAATACTTTTGATACCAATAATGTTAAGATAATCATCATCAACTTCATCAGTTACCAAAACAGGTCTTCCTTCTGTCACGTTTTTCAGTCTTTCCTTGTAATTTATTCTATTAAATGATTCCTATATTTGCAAAGTGAAAAAAGACACAATCGTCACTAGGTTTTACTGATGAAACACTATTTTTATCAAACTAGTTGTGTCAACGTAATCATGAAGCCATACTTTCAACATCTTTGAAGAAAAAAGTGGAGTGTAACAGAAGTACAAGCACATACTTTGAAAGAAAATGCATAGGATGATTTCAGAGACCACGGAGGTATAAACATAAATTGCAAATGACTAATTACTAGCAAATGCAACTTTGAGATCTGGGTAGGGCCCATTTTAGGGTATAATTTAAACATGTGTAGAATTGTGGTACAGCCTATTGCAGGTACCTGTGATTGATAACATAGGTGCAATAATCTTTAGATCATTTACAAGACAACAAAACCCCTAAACACAGATATATCTCTTTTCTTCAGAACTATGTATGCAAAACATATCTGTCTGATATTCTGTAATAACATTAAGCTACCATTTTGCTATCATGAAAGGAAAATGTACGTTTATTTCAGTGCTGGTACCCCACCTCTGAGACTCAGTTGATAATTGGCATATGACTCAATCTATGTCACGCCCTTATTGCAGGAATAACTTTATCAGCCTTTTAGGCAAATTTCATTGTCTTTGACAATAAATAGAAGCAAACCAGAAGAATGGACCCTGGTTAAAGCTACTATTCTATTCAAATTTTATTTTCTATATCTAAAATTTACTTAATTATCTAGATAGGTTGCTATGGATATTTATTTGATTAATATACACACAAATACATTACATATATAGAACATAAAATAGAAATATAGAACAGTGGCATAACAAGTTATTCAATAATAAGTCATCTGCTATATGTGCATTTTTCAGCCTGTAGCAATAAAAGATAATGTGACTTTGTTAACCAGTAAGCCTTTTGCTATTTGATATTTATCAGTGTTTCTTAATTTACGTATACACCACACCAAGAAAGTGCAAACAGGTATTATGACTGATAAATGGTGGTCCATTAAAAAGTAATAATTTTACAAGTATGAGAGTCCTATCTTATATTTAGATAGTATAATTAAGATTTACCATCTCAGAAAGAATTGGGATTATTATAAGAACAAGCATAGTGAAACTTTTTTTGTGCTCTTTTTGAAAACACTTCAGACAGAAACAGAAAATATAAATGTATCTAATTTTATATTGCATAATGTACATGAGTAGGATTTTCAGTTGTTTAAGATTCCTACTGAATTTTATGAGACCTTTGAATGACAAAGTATTTCTATGAACTAAAAAAAAAAAATCCTTTTCTGACAAGTCCTCCAAGTCTGGCTTTCCTACAATTTGACCATCTGTTTGTGCTGGACCTGGATTCCTGTGATACTGGCAATGGCCAGTATTGTCTCAGGTGGTGAATGGAAGAGAAGAAATAGTGACATATGGTAGTAGGATGCTTAATCCAGCTGAGCAAAACCAAATTGTACTACATAAAAGCAATTACAGTTTATATTTTATGCACTTAACCTACAGAGTTGAATTTTAAAGATTCTAGTGACTTACACTTTTTAAGGACTTTGTAAAAATTAGTTAAATGTCTTTAGGATGAAAACCAATAAGAATAATTTTTCAGCCTTCATTCTGAGTTGGAGAAGTAAGAAAAGTGTTTATGCTACAAGTTTAGGTGGTGAACTTAGATCCAATAAAGACCGTAAAATGTTTCCCTTGATAGTCAACAAAGGTACCTCAAAAAGGACACTTAGAACACCTAAATTAATTTACAGGTGCCTTCTTTATGTGCTTTAAAATATTCTTTATAGTCTTAAAAGTAGAAAACTGGAAAACTATTCTCACAAGATCAAGTTTTTAAATCCATACTTTTTGGCTATCCACGCTTTTTTGGGAACAGGATATGGAAACAGGCTTTTCAAACAGCTAAAGTAGATAGCTAGTGTAGTGAAATCACAGAGAAACAGTTTTACTTTTCATGTCCTGTAAAGCTGACAAGTTCTGTACAGCAATGCAGACCAAGAGCATCTCTTTGTGCTTTGTTCTACATAAGATAAATAGTCTTTCTTTGTATGAAATCATGTAAGAATTCATGCACAAAGAAAAGCAAAAGCAAAAATGCTCCCTCTCCCAGCCCCTCACTAATCCCCACATTATGGCCACAGAAAAAAAGATCTATCCAAGGTACAACCTCTATTCCATAGACAACCTCTGAAAAAAGTTAATCTGCTTAATGCATAAGTGCTGTAACTAATACATAATTATGGTTTCCACTTAATATATTTTGTATAGTGTTCTGCAGTTAGGTTTTCTGAAGAATTGACCCTATGGATACTACAGATTCCAGTACCTACACCATTTTTAAGGGTTGGGTTTAGGGCTCAGTACAATGAAGTAGAATGACATTTAATTACTGATGTGCAGCCATTCAGTTCAGCTAATTATGATCCCTGGAGTTTAGTTATCATGTGTAATTAACTTTTACTTTCATAAAAGCTTAATGTGCTGCAAAAGCAGCAATGGCTATGAATGTTACACTTCAGGATTACTGATAGAGTTCAAAATGAATTCTAAAAGACAATTTTTCTCACTAAGTGTTAATACAGCCATCTGCTCTTAAACAACGTAAATTCATTTTAATACGAGCAGATCATTATCTATAGATTTTTCTTTTTTTTTAATTTCATGGTCACAGTAACCACAGTATAAGCAAGAGGGAGACTAATTCAGCCCCAGACAAGCAATCATAATCTATTTAAAAAGACTAGCAAAATGACTGATGAACAATATTTGAAGGCCAGCTGGGTTTTCGTTTGTGTTTTTGTTGGTTTTATTTTTTTTTTTTAATGACATATTTCAAACCATTGTAATTACCAAAATTTAATTTGATTTGTATTTTTAAAACATCTTAGTAGAAACTATGAAATAAAGTTCCATATCAGCTATTTACTAAAAATAATGGTTTTGTAGAAAGCAGGTTCACTACCTCTCATGTACATTTAGTCAGCTTTTTCTCACCTTTGTTGCAGAAAAAAGAAAACAGATCAAAGCTCTAAAGTAAATCAGAGAAGAACTGTATTCAGTCACACCAAAATCTCGAATTATGCTTAGCAAGCCGATTACTGTATATCTGTATGATTCATTACAAGCAAGTGCAGGGATATATCAATTAGCTCTGAGCGAATGGGTTGGGGTACCAAAGCACTGTCACAGTTTGGTGACACTTTCTAGTCAGGATAAAATAACCCATTTCTCAATAGAGTTAGGTTGCTTAGTAACAGCATGCTATTGCATATACACCAATCAGGTGTATTCAGTATAACCCTGGAGAACCCAAAGCACATAACCATATTCTTTATTTATGATATTTGTGAGGGTTACTGATGAGCAAGAAACTGATTTTAACAATGTTGATGGCACTGCCAGAGCTCAGCTTCAGGCAGGAGAAGCAACAGGCACTTAGCTACAAGGCAGAAGCTGAAACCAGCTCAGCCCTTTGTGGTGGGTTGACCCTGGATGGACACCAGGTGACCACCAAAGCAGCTCTATCACTCCCCTCTCAGCTGGACATATGAGAGAAAATGTAACGAAGGGCTTGTAAAGTAGCTCAAGGACAGATATATCTGATACTGAGAGAAACAGACTGCTAGTTTTCACCCTCAGTATATGCAGATCAAGGTATCCCTGCTCTTTTATGCATTTTACTTTTGCGGATTTACACTCTTCCACCAAATGTATGCATTCCAGGTAAACTTGCCCCAAGTGTATTAATTTGCATTTTCAGAGAACCAATTTAAATAATTCTTTCCTTGTACATCTCACTTGCATAAGCATGTGTAACTTTTCCTCATCTTGAATTCTTTATTAAATTACTCATTACTGAAAGATTCTGCATGACAATATTTGTTTATTTGTGACTGATGGGTTGACCCTGTCTGGACGCCAGGTGCCCACCAAAGCTGTTTTATTACTCCTCTCCTCAGATGGACAAAGGAGAGAAAATACAGCGAAAGGCTCGTAGGTCAAGATAAGGTCAGGGAGACATCACTCACCAATTACTGTCATGGGCAAACCAGACTCGACTTGGGGAAATTAATTAAATTTATTACTAATCAAATCAGAGTAGTATAATGAGTAATAAGAAATAAATCTTAAAAACACCTTCCTCCATCCCTCCCTTCTTCCTGGGCTTGACTGTACTCCTAATTTCTCTAACACCTCCCTCCCAGCAACACAGGGGGCAGGGAATGGGGGTTCTGTTCAGTTCATCACACATTGTCTCTG
>NW_009929650.1:6427-31318 GCF_000696875.1 Nestor notabilis | reverse complement strand
GTCCCTCCCAGAGGACACAGTCCTTCATGAACTTGCCCATCCTGACTCTTTCCTACAGGCTGCCGTTCTTCACGAGCACCTCCTCCGATCTCTCTTCACTGACCTTGATGTCTGCAGAGCTGTTTCGCTTACATATTCTCTCTACTCTCTCTGGCTGCAGTTATTTTTTCCCCTTAAATACACTACCCAGGAGACACTACACCATCACTGATGGACTCCTCGTGGGTCCATCTTGGAGCTGGCTCACATTGGCTCTGTCAGACACAGGGGAAGCTTCCGGCAGCTTCTCTCAGAAGACACGCCTGTAGCTGTCCCACTACCAAAGCCTTGCCACGCAAACCTGATACAGTTGCATTAGTTCAGAATAGTGCCCGTGGCTGCCATGGGGAGCCTCTGTTTCTCATTTCATTGCAAAGCTGGGTCACACATCCATATTAAAAATTCTGAAGCACACCTGAGCCTCATAGTTGTGTAGTAGGCTTAATGCTTTAAGTTTTAGACTTAATGCTGTAAGTTTTAGGCTTAAAACCTGAATTCTGTTTAGGGTCTGTCGAACCTTAACATCTATCAATCCCAATTTAAACTGCTATTTTATCTGTTTTAGTTGGCTATATAGCATCATTAGTTGTGATGTTCATCACATCCTGATACCACTTAGTTTTGTCATCTTGGTGAGCTTTAGTGGACCTTGGACATTAAAACTGATAAACATCGCTAAATGTGCTCAGATACTGTATTCATATAGAAACTGTACAAGACAGAAAGTATCCCTGTCTATGCCAGACACTGCCATTTGGTATCCTGTTATTCTTATGCAGGACAGTGTACCAACTTGTAGGCTTGATACTTGTTTCTCAGCACATTCTCTAAATAAAATACACTGGCTTGTTCAGTTTCTGCTTTACTGAATGAATTGTTATCTAATAGGCTTAATAGCACTCTTATGGCGGTATTAGAAATGGAAATAATATCAAGTAATTCTAGAATTATCACTGGGAAGAGGTACTTCAATGTTGCTTTCTGTTATATCAGTCATATAGTAAAAAAACCCAAATCCTGAAATGTATTTATTTTCTTTATATTCAGCATCTATCTGTTAAAGCAGTTCCCATATGTTATTTATTATCTATAATGGATTAGACCTTCCACCAATAATAAATGTCCTCAGACTCTTTCTAACTTTTCTGTGAGCGCTATTGATTTCTTTAGTCTTCTTTATGATTGCAGAACATTATTTTCTGTATTTCCTCTAATATTTACCAAATGCTGCTTTTTCTTTCTTTTTTTTTTTTTTTTTTTTTTTTGAATCTTGGGTATATAAAAAGACTATACTTAAAAAAAAATAAGGAAAAGTTAATTTTGGTGTGATTATGTTAACCTCTACCATTTTAAATGTAAATACCTTATCTCCCTGCCTGCCTAGGTCAGAACTGATCATATTTCAGTCCATCAGATATGTTTACTATCTTTCAGCACCATATTGCTACTGCTATGCATTGTTTGTATGTGTGCAGTCTTGTTTACAGGCTTGTCTTTTGTGTCTCAAGAGGTATATGAAGTCTCAAATGACAAAATTTGAGGTCACACTTCATTGAACAAGTCTCCATTACTTACCTCTGGTAGACCACTTGTATCTCCAGCTGTCAACAGTCTAATGAGCTAAGTTGTATTGAAAGGTCCCACACAAATACAAAAGAGAAGAGCTGGGGCTAAAAATTAGTAAAAATTGTCATTTTTACTAATCCTAAGTGATTGTCTTTCCTTAGTCTCAAATAAAACCAATATCTCAATACAAAAGTATTCTACTTTAATTAAGCCCTGGGATTAGCAAGAAAAGTCTCTATCAGTTTCCACAATAGCATTTAAATTAAACTTGATGGAAGAACTTTACAGAACTCTTATCTAACCAAACCTGTTAAGCAGGGAGTTGAAGTATATAAATGAATATTAACACTAGTACAGAAATCATAGGACTTGAAGAGTGACAGTATTGTGCAAATTATATTTAAAAAGATATATATTTTTTTTATTTGGTACTGAGCTCGAATTAAGTCAGTCCTGGGCATTTGTACTGGGTTTGAATAGAATGGAGTTAACTTGCCCCATATAGAATCATAGAATAGTTAGGGTTGGAAAGGACCTTCAGATCATCTAGTTCCACCCCCCCTGCCATGAGCAGAGACACCACACACCAGTGTTTTGTATACTGAATAATTTTTTTTTTCTCTGTTTTTATGCAGGGCCTTTGCTTTTCTTTATTAAATTACCTTTATCTCTATCCATGAGTTTTTAATCTTATTTTATGCCCTGTCCCCCTGAGGAGGGGGGTGAGAGACCATCTTAGTGGGCACCTGGCAGCCAGCCACGGTAAACTCATTGCAGCATTTCACAAGCACAACCCTCCCTGTTGACCAGATATTAAACTGATTACATGGATTTTGCTCTATTGGCGATGCCATCTGTCCAGTAAGGTGTAAAACCACACACATGAGCAAAAGCGATCTTCAGAGATCCAAAGGACATTTCAGTGAGAGCAAAATTCTTTATTCTGGCAAATCTCCATCTCGGGCAATTGTGTCCGGACTACTTAAATTCTCCCTATAATTGTAACTGCATATAAAATTCTACCTTAGTTCCCATCTGCATTGTTACTTTATATTAAGGGGCAAACACTTTGTTTTACCCTTGGCAACTGGAATGGTAGAGGAACCTACCATCTCATAATGTTATGTCTTAATTAATTAATATTAAAATCTTGAATAAGTTCAAATGAGTAGGCTGCTTAGAAGCACAAATTATTCTCAGTAGCCCTGAAGAACATTGACTAAAATCTGGTTTTATGTGGCTAACACTTAATTATTGTCAATCTTTCAATCTCTACTATGTTGTTCAGGAGCCAGCCAATATGGTGATAGGACCCTGACACTAAGTTATCCCTGCAGAAGCAGCTCTCAGGGTCAAACTGGCCCCTGCTCTGTATAGGAATCTTGTGAGGGCAGCCTCACAAAGTGGAGATCCAGAGCTCACATCATCCTCTGGATTTGAGCGCTCAGTCCACGCTAGCACAAATATGAGCAACCTGAAAAGGAAATGAAAGAGCGTTGTTCTGTTAAAGAGACAGCTTTTAAAAAGTAACCGGCATTCATGGACCCCAATACTTTCAAAAGCACATTCCCAGAGGACCTTGCTACCTAGCTTCTTCAGCAGCCCTAAGTCTTCTCTCCCCACACCAGAAGTTGAAGTTTTCCTTGAGGTTGTAATCCTATTGCCAACTCAACTGCTTCATGGTCACTGTGACCAAGACAGTCACAAATCACCACTTTACCCATGAGTTCCTCTCTGTTTATAAAAAAGAAGTTTAGGAAGGCACCCTTCCTAGTTGGCTAACTTAGTATCTGCACCAAGACATTATCTTCAACATGCTTCAGAAATTTCCTGGACCTGTTTGTGTCCACTGTGATATTCCCAGTTGATGTCTGGGAAGTTAAAATCACCCATAAGATAAAATATTAATAAGTTCTTAGATTCATACATGTGTTCCCTTTTTCCCATAACAAAATTTGGAGTGTAACAGCATAGACATCTATAACAACTATAGCTTTATCCCTGCCAACCCTTTCACCTAGGCAGATCTCTCTTGTCTTAAGTCATAGTGTTCAAGAAACAATTTTCAGTTCTTACTGCTCAATTTACTAAAATCAGTCATCTCAACACTTTGTAAGCCTCCACTCTTTCTTCCAGTTTTCCTGAGATCAGTCTTCTTTCCTTGTGTTTAACAGTTATTCTTCCATGTGTCAGTTCCTGTACCTTCTTTTCAGTCTCAGCAATGATTTTGTTTCCTTACTGTATTGCAAAATCTGTGCATTAGATTATAAGCATAGGGTTATCTTATACAGATATAGGTATCTTTAGCTTTGAGTCAATTTTACTTTCACACACTGCTTTCACTTATTCTTTCTTTACAGCTAAATCTGGGTTTGCTTGGTTTCCACCTCACTAATGTACCAGAATGTGAAAAAAACACTAATATTGTGTTCTTACTTCCAAATATAAATTTTCTTTTGTTAATTGCTTCATTTAACTCTCATAAGGCTATTTCCTTAATTATTTAAATGGTCTCAGTTCCTTAAACACAGTTTTCAACCCAAGAATAGCATCCTGTAACAATGGTTTTGATAGCATCATTCTCAGAAGCAAGTATTTTCAAAATCTGGCTCTGCCTATACTTTCTGTATGAATAGAAGACATCACATTAATTGTCATCAGAGCTTCCATTTCTTCTGGTCTTGATATTATTCTTTATTATCAGTTTTTATCCAGATTTTGGGTTTAGTTTTGTTTGGTTTTTTTTTATTAAGAATTATTTTCATTGCTAGTGTTTCATACCTAGATGATTTGTGACACTAATAAGATCCTGTCTCAAAAGGGGAGAAAATATGAACTAAATCCATATTAAATTTAAGCTAGAAAAGAAACTGAAAACCTCTTGAACAAAAATAATGAAAATAATTTAAGTCTTACAGCATTCAGGTGTCTAGTGCCATTTGTCACACACAATGGCAAACATAGAAAAACAGATTATAAAGTAATGGCATAATTTAGATTACAAACAAACTGGACATACCAAATTGAATCTCAGAATACTTACAGAAGTGCTTGTAGCAGAGATGTAAAATGATATTTTTTTAAGAAATTATGAAAAATGGGTAAGATTCTAGAAAATAGTGCTTCTGCTAAAATTAGAAGAAACTGTGGATTACAAACCTTTTTTTTTTCTTCTATCCTTGGAAATACATGGGAAAAAAAGGTACCCATACACAGAAAAAAAATTCACTATCAGCCGATATGGATTCATTAGGAACAAATCATGTCAAAACAATGTAATTTTGTTCTGTGGCAGACTGGTAAGGGTGAGGGTTTAGAGAGAGTTAGGAAAAATTATATGCTGTGACCACTGAAAAGATATTGACACAGCCATACTTGACATCTGTAACAAAATTCAAAGAAAATAGTAGGATGCACTTTCATAAATGGTTGCAAGAGTAGTTGGAAAAACATACCATACTATTATCAAAGGTTCTGTGCCAGCGGAGGATGAGTAAGATGACATTTTGTCTTTCTTGTACAACAGTTGCTAAGTATTTTCATTAATAACCTAGAAAATTAAATAAGTAGCCCTTTCATTTTGCCTTTAGTTTGGAGAATATTTCTAGTTTTCTGCATACTAAGCTGTCAGAGTCTGTTACTAAATGCTGCTAGTGCATATGCCAGCATTAGTATCAAATTAGAATCTTTTGTTTCTCAAAGTCTGGTTGATGGAAGTAGTTTCTTTGATTAAGAGAAAGGGGTTGAATTTGATATTTTCTATACCTGTCAATATCTTTACTTCTGAAGGTTTATAAAAAAACCCTGGTCTTTTAAAATTATTTGTGTAATATGATACCAAACTTCCGACACAGTTTTCTCTGCATTATTAATTTGAACAGATTTTGCATGGAGTATTGCTATTTATTGATTATTGTTCCCTGTGTGGGATTCATCTCACCTTCAGTAACATAGAAGTTAAATATTTAATGTCAGCTAGTCATTTATGCTTTCTCTTTGTCATGTCAGTGGCAATCATCAGCACCATAAAGTTCAACTTCAAAAAGCTTTTACAGAGAAAGGAAGTGGCTTGTCTTTCAGAAAGAGATGACAAATATTACATGAAATGATGTTAGATGAGTTGAGAAGAAGCAAGCTGACTTGAATATGGCTGTGATAAGAACAATTAATTAAAATAATGATTGTTGCTATTTCTCTCAATACCACTCTTCCTCCAAAATCTGTCTGTATTCTTTATTGAGGACAAACAAGCAGAAAACAGATATAGTGCCTTGAGGTTTAGTGTATAATGTGTTAGGAAGGATGATTTCAGGGGAAAATAGTTATTTTCTAAATACAAATTGATTTGTTTACAACTAGTCCTAGAAGAGAATTCTGTTCATAAATAAAATCGAAAGGTTCTTTTCCCTCAGATCTTAGTGAAAACCTGAAAATTCCAAATTCTTGGGAATAAATTCTGCTTAAGAAATCAATAATTGGAGAGTCTACAGGCTATCCATTCCTTTTTGGAGACACAGTTGTAAGTCTACAAAAACACCTGGGTTCATACCAAAACCCACTACATGTCTCTGCCGAAGCAATGAAATAGCTGAGTCTGGGATTTAATGTAATACAAAGAGATTTAGATGCACATGTCCAGACATAAGTATCCAGAGACATGTTAAAGTCTATTCTTCCATTTACTGTTAATAGAAATTTAGCCAAGGGCATTTAAAGAGCTATCTTATTGGTCACCTGGTAGATGTCGACGTTAAAGTGTGTTGAATGTATACACCCATGGATACAGGTATATATTGACCAGTGGTGGGGTCTCAGAGATATGTAGACAGCTAAATGGAGAAGATTTAATCCTGCGGTCAACCAGACCTCTAAGCTTTAGTTAATTTTAACTTAATGAAGTAGGTATGTATTGGGAAACACTGATTGTCACAGAAGAGGCAAATATTCTATTAAGATACTTGTGGAAAAAAATGCCCAAATTACCAACTTTAAATATACACTGACAGCTAAAAGGTTAGCAAGTGTCATGGAAATCACTCTATAAAACTCTAATACAAAACCAAACAAGAATAACTAACCTGGAACAGAGTAAGGAAAGGGAGAGAGTTTAATTCACTCTTCACTGTTATGCTGTCAATGACTGTATTGGAGTGGAACTGTGTTTTGGATAAAAAAGGTCATCTAAGTGAGAAGGTTTGGATAAGATATACCAACTTAATAAAAATAATTAATACATTAAAACTAATTCAAGAACGTTATTACTAGGACTGATTTTAATAAAAGTAATTCATACATTAAAACTAACTCAAGAAAGTTATTACTAGGACTGATCTTCCCTCAAGAAAAGAATTTGCTGCATGCAACACTTCAACTTTGCCTTCCTCCATTTATAGTCTTCAAGAAACCCATACTAAATACGTCTTCTAAAGATTCAGTGTTTATTCCCAAGATAAGAAAAATAACTTGAAACAACGTCTACACACCCTGATGATATTTTTAAAATAGGTATTAGCTTTCCTGTATACACTCCAACCAGTGAATGTAGATGAACTCATCCTAATCCCAAAGTGATTTCTTCATGATAATAAGTCATGCTAGTTATGAGTGTTCGCTCACTCATATGCTAACATCTCAACATCTTGGCTACTAGTTTAAGCCACCTTGGAACCCCTATATATGCCCCGATATATTTATCAAGATCTTCCTAGAAAGGAAAACACACCTATATCCTCAGTATAGCAAAACAACCTGATGGCTTGCTACATATTGCTTTTTAATTTGAAGTTTTTTTGGATAGATGTTTATTTAACACTGATTATTGTGCTGTACTTGCTTTATACGATCTAAAAGTTGCATCTGAGCTTTATATATGCAAAGATGCATAAATCACTGTTTTTGCAAGAGTGTTCTGCTGACAGGCAGGGTACACCACAAAGTGACGGCATACTAGCTGTATATATGCACAGTTTATTAAACAAGCACACTAAAGCCAATAAGCACACTAAAGCAAACAAGCACACTAATATGAACCAGGTAAATATAACTCTCTATACATGATGTAAGTACAATAAACCAAATCAGAGATATATGTATATAAGTACCGAAGAAAGTTAGCAACACATTAAACCATTACTGTATAGAGAGAACAGAGATTAAGAAGAACTATGTCACCAATTACCACTGAATCATCATCCAGGCCCACACTTCAGCTGGGAAGCCTTGTTGCAGCCCATGCCAGGAATCTCAGGTAATTGGGAATATTCTTACACAGTGTGTCCACCCATAGGTGAGGCTTCTCTCATGGCCACAAGAGGGTCCTAGTTTTATACCGCCAGAAAAACAACTGGCTTTATGCCAGCTCCATTGTTGTTTACTCGTAGGGCCATGCAGTTTCTCATGATCTCACTGTTGTCCACTCTGAGAGCATTGGCCAGGTGCCCCAGTGTGGCCAAGCTGCACACCTGTTTTCCTGTCTCTTTCCAACAAATAGTCATGATGAACATAAACATACACACTCTGCCGAATACACTGTGACAAAAAACATACTTTGTTATGCCTCTCAGTCATGAGAGGGAATCAACTCTTAGCTAGGTTCCCATCCATTAAAAAGAGCAAATGAATATTGGTGAACATTGAAAATTATTTGTCTGAAGTGGTGGATTTACTCAATACTTGAACTTTTAGATGAGGATTTCAAGAATTGTGGTCATCCAGGTGACAGAAGCTGCCATGGAAACAGATAAAAGTTAACACATTTTTGTTAGACACTTGAAAGCATTCTGCAACTGTATGTGGTTTTGGCTGACGATCTATGGTCCAGTGGATAATGATAAACCAGTTGTCTTTCAAAGGGAACTGCTAGAATTCAGGATTTTTCATGAGATAATGAATGTGTTAAAATGAACTTGTGTGGAAATAGGGGGTTCTATACAGCATATTTAAAAAAAATTTTGTTTTCTTTAATTTAAACATAAATTGATGGAGTAAATTTGTATTATTGAAGACAAAACCAAACATTCATTTCCTGGGTTCAATTTCATTCTAAACTAGCAAGCACTTAACACTGTCAGCCCCTTGTGCTTTTAACTGAATAAAGGTCAGATAATCAGACGTCTGGAAGGACAGCTCATTTATCATCCTTTGATAAATGTGTCAGTAGCTAATCTTTAGCAGTGGATGATAACACCACACAATGAAAAGTTAATGGATTCAAACCACTGAATTTACCACAACAACGATGTAATGATCTCTGCTGTAGAGCAGAGAGTTCAATTTTATCCCATATTTTATATGAAATTATATTTGCGTCATAAAACATCAATTGCCACAATCTAAATCTTATTCTGATAAATTCTGTTCCACAAAGACTAAGACTGAACTTGATAAAAAATCATAATTACAGAACTGATTGAAGTACTATTTTGACAACAATTGTAGGATTTCTCTCCGATCAGGCTAATTGCTGAAGCCTCCCCAGTTTTAAAGTTATTGTTAAATGATTCTTGCTCTAAGTTCATATATATAATTTTACCATTTATTATTCTATTATTTATATATATCATATATATAATTTATAAAACATATTCTGGTTTATATCTCATTTATTATTTATCTAAAATAAAAACTAGTCACCCTAGACCTACAGCTGAGGTTGAAAGTACAGGTGTCTGCCTTAGGTCATATCCTGTCAGTCCTATACAGGTGTTTCAGATATTCCAAGGCATCTCAAATGACTGGACACATCTGTTTAGTAGATTTTTTATTTATTTGCTCAAAATTTTAAGATTTTCTTTTTTTTTAATATTGCTTTGTTTTTATCTAATTTTGTAAATATTACAGAAAATAAGGAAGAGTAGTGCTGAAAGTAGGATATAAAGCCAAATGGTACACAGGAGTTATTAGATTCACGTGTTCCTTGAATTAATGCCTGAAGAAAAAAAGCTAACTTTAAAATGTTTATATTACGTAAGGGACACAAAGGCAAGTCTCTACCTCCCTTCAACTTTATCTTCTTTCTTTCTCCAGAAGGAGGAATCACGTGAACAGATAAAGTTTATTAATTTTTGCTAGAATTCAGACTATGGCAATTACGGTTAAAACTACTCAAGTGTACTGGCATACTGATCAGGCTGGAAGGCTTTAGGAAACAGAGCCAGAGCAGATACAAAAGACCTTTAAGCAAGTATTTGGTATTCCCTTGGATTCTGTTAGGATTTACAAGTTTTGGAAAGGTCCCATGAAGGACAAGGAAGGTGATGGAGAAAATATCCTACACTTTAGTGATAAAAAAACACTAAGAGAAGTCTGGAGAAAATTGCCAAGGTACTTTTTACTACTTCATATTTACATTTTTCCACAGAAGGGAACAATCTAGACATAAGTGGTTTATATTCTGAATTACAGTATGCACAAACAAATTTTGGATTTGTTACTTCTGTTAAGAAAGGACAATGACAGTAGATGTCTTACTAATAAGGTGCGGAATTATATTTGTTTAATTATTTCTAAAGAAATTTCAAGTAACTATGTTTTTACCTTATAAAGCTATTCTGTCAGAGTTCCTATGGAAAGATTTAAATAGACTAAATCCCACTTTTATCTAATTCTCAAGAATATTTTGCATTCCAATAGTTCATAAATATATTGTGGAAATCAGAAATATCACCTCCTCGCAGTACAATTTTGCAGGTATTATTTTCATTAAAGAAAGTAAATTTATTGCATATTCTTTATCAGTCTTGCAATATCACTGTTATGATATTTGAGTCATGCAATATCACTGTTATGATATTTGAGTCAAACAACAGAACAAAGTTTTTTTAACAGAAAAAAAACCCACAACCCAAACAAAAAAACCAAACTTTTAAGAACTAATTAAAAAAAAAAAAAAAGAAAAAAAGAAAGAAAATATTATGACAGATCGTAATTTTTTCTACCTGGTAGCTTAGCTCATGTCATTCATGTGTGCAGAAAAGCAGGCTCAATGCTATCTACAGTAAAGTCAGTGATATGAATGATAAAAATATTTTCTTACAGTGGCATACTGTTATTATTTAAGGGTCAACACTTCAAACATATCACCATAGTAGATATTTGTCAAAATAATACTTTTCTAAATAATGATATGAAAATTTATACCGAATATCTAAAGCTACTCATTAAGATCAAGTGAACACCATTGAATTAAACAAATAATACGATAAAAACTGTCAAATAATTTAAAATCATATACATACTCCTCTATATAAGGTTTTTGAAGAGCAAAACAAAACACTTGCATAATAGATTTTTCTTCTTTCATAAGTATTATCCAATTGGACTTCATTATTTATGTCTATCCATCTCAGTTAATTAGCCAATTTTCTTATAAATTATTCTTAGGTAGTAAGTTAAGAATACATCATTCAGTTTAGAATAGTTTTAAGTTATGTGGACCGAGTACAGATTCTGAGCATTTTCTTATGATCCAATCTGCTTATAAACATATATGAAATTTACAATTACAGTTTTCATCAATTGATGGTAAGAATAAGATTTCTATTTTCTTGCATAAAGATTTGTCAAATGGACATTAAATTTGTGACTTATAAAAATGAACTGGAGCACTTAAAAACCTTGATGGTAAATATGTTACAGAACCAAAATATATCAAAATATACAGAAAGCAAAAAAGAATTTAGATTAATTGAAACTTGTGTGCTTGCTTCAGTACTTTTGCTTCCTATCTAGAGATTGTACTGGGGAAACTCCTACAAAATGAAGCAAGCTTTTTCACACTTTAAGTAGAACCAGACAGAATAGCTTTACTGGGATTACTCTGAAAACAGTCAAGGCAACTCAGTATGAACAGCGAACAGAAAATCAAACTTTTGATATTGAAAACTTGGCTAAAAATTACTAAAGAAGGTATATTTTAAGGGGAAAAAAAAATTCTGAAGCTAAGCATAAATTACAATTAAAAATTTTAGAAAACATAATCCTAAATTCCACTGCCGTGTTGGGTGCTCAGACGTTTTATTTCTGTTCTGTTACATATTTTTTCATACTCCACATAGGAGGCCTACTAATGCTTACAAAGGTGGCAGTTTCTCATGAAAAGTAGACATGTGTTTAAGTTACTACTGCATGATTCTGACTATGTGCATCACATGAAATCCAAACAAAGGTTCAAACCCTCTTTCTGTCAGTTTAGCCTCAAAAGTTCTTAATGTATGATTGTTGCTGACTCACAATCAATTACTTTAATCTTGCTTTAAGATACAGTTCTGTAACATATCCAGGAGGACTGTACACTAATTGGTCTGATCTGCCCTTCAAAAAGTTTCAGACATTATGCATCCGCTGATGTATAATATTCTACCAAAGAACATTAAAATCTCAATCTTTCACTACTGTATATCACTGATCTTCTAGAAAGCAGGAATAAAAAGAAAAAAGAGACTGAAAAGCAGAGTGGTTTAAAATTATACATTGTCTTATGTGGGAGGTACCATGTGCAAATTTCTACTTTGGTTTTGTCGATCTTCTATCAGCATGGAGCTTTGGTCTGACTCAGAAGCCTAAGGAGAATTATAACTTGAGCTTAGAGCTCACTGAGGAAAACAGATGTTTTTAAAAATCTTTTACGGTGATAGATCTGGGATTAGATAATAATAGGAACTGTGGGATAATGTGAAAATGAATAAAACTGATAAGAGGTGCTTGTGAGAGACTTGGAAAACATCATATTTTACAGTTACTTGTTTTAGTCACAACAAATAAAATACAAAGAATACATCCCTCCATTCTTTATGTAAGCTTGTTTCACATGGATTCTCCCACACATTATTACTGTCATTATTCTTATGGTGGTTGTTGTTACTATTATTACTACTTCTGCTATTGTCCTGCAGATAATATACTGTAATAATAAAAATTCAAGAGGTTTGGAGACATGCAAAATAAAATCTCAAACCATATTGTCTTTGAAAAGAACGTTTATCACCCTTGTGAAACAATTAAGTGAATAAACTGCAAAGCCACAATGAAAGGAGCTAGCCTTATAGCCCGTAGTCAAATTAATCTCTCCACACCTTCCCTGAAAATTATTTAAAGAAAAATAAATAATCTCTATATCAAATTTATCTTCATCTCTACTTGTTGGACTACATGTGTCTGCTGTGAGAATGCTTACTGTAGACAGCAATGAGAAAATCGGGAGGGGCGTGGGTGGGTTATGTCTGAACACTACATCTTTGTCTTAGAATTCATACCACGGTGTTAAACCAATATGTTTCTGTTCTCCAATTTTTCTGTTCCTCAGCTATTCTGATCTTTGAGAATTCTCCTAGTCAAAGATTCTCTTCAGGCTGGACTAGATGACTTTTAAAGGTACCTTCCCACCCAACTGATTCTATGATTCCATGATTCCTGAAGGCCAGCCTCACTAGTAAAGTCCGAAGTGAAGAAAGAATTCAGTAGCCCAGCCTTTGCCATGTCCTGTGTCACCAGGGCCCCTGCCTCATACAGCAGTGGGCTCATATTTTATCTTAGTCTTTCTTTTGCAGCTTACCTACTCACAGAAACAATTCTGGTTGCCTTTGACATAATTTACCAGATTCAACTCCATGAGGTTTTTGTCTTTCCTAACCACACCTTTGCATGCTCAATGTCTCAATATTCCTGAGTTACCTGTCCCTGTTTTCATTTTCTGTATATTATGTTTTCACATTTGGATTTTACTAGGAAGTCTTAGTTAATCCACACAGTCCTCCTGATATTTTTTTCTGGTTTCCTGATCTTAAGCCTGGAGAAGGTGATCCTTGAATATGAGCCAGCTTCTCTGTCACTTTCTTCCCTCTAAGACCTTATATAAGAGTCTCTTCCAAGCAGATTCTTGAAGACACAAAAATCTATTCTCCTGAAGTCCAGGGATGTGATCTTGCTTTTTTCCTGCTCCCTCCTGTCAGGATCCTGAACTCCTCCATTTCATGATCATAAAAGCAGGTATCAGGGTAGTCAAAATATCCCATAAAAATCAGGGACTGCAATTGTGATTCTACTGCCAGTCTTTAGAAGGTTTCACGCACTCGTTCTTCTTGATCAGGCAGCCTTAAGCAGACACTCACTACAATGTCACCCACACTGGTCTGTTCATTTACCCTTACCCATACGGTCTCAATCATCTCATCATCCATTCCCAGGTACAGCTTCATGCATTCTAGCTGCTGTTTCACATGCATCAATTCTCTTCATCTACGTCTGTCCTTCTTAGAGAGCCTGTGTTCCTCCATTGCAGCACTCTATACTCATCTGAGCCATCCTGCCACATCGCCATGATCCCAACAAGATTATATCCCTGCAACTGCACACAGATCTCCAATTCCCTATGTTTATTCCCCATGTACATACAGCAGTGTACAGGCACTTCATAGAGGCATCTCAGCATGACGATTTTTCAGAAAGGGTCTGTGGGGTGTTTCCCCATAATGATGCCTTCTAGGCACTTTCTTGCTTAGGTACAAGAAAGAAAGCAAGAAAGGTTGAGGTGACCAAACTTAAGTCCTGCTTTATTCCTTTGTGTTCACATCATCCCAGGTCCTTTGTCAGCCTTATCCGTCACTCATGACAGGGCTACTGGAAACTCTTTCTCTCCCTCCTCACTCCTAGTGTGAAACCTTTGTGTTAGCCTGGGGTTCACCAGACTGCACTCTCCCTCTAAAGCTCTGTCTGGGTTGCAGCCTCTGCCCTGGCTGGGCAGCTGCTCCAATGCCTGCTGGGGAACATGTCCTATGGTGTATCACCACCAAGCCTAAGAACATTTCTACACTGCTCCGGCCTGAAAACCCTTTCTTTGCACCCTGCTGTGTTGACTGTTGCATTTGTTGGCTGCACCCTGGCAGCTGTGCTCTAGGCTTGGCTTTTATACAGGCCTTTCTCTACCTAGCACCAGCTAAAAAAAGTGCTTGATTCTCCTTAATTGAAGGTGAGGTTTTTCTAGAGAGTTTCCAGATGCCTGACAAAGTTTCCAGAAGCTCAGGAAGATCTCAAGAAACAGACTCCAGAAACTACTGTAGTTTCTGTACTGCTGTAGAGTCCAGGCTGCCTCTGTTAGCTGTGTTCTCAATTTATTAAGGTACCTCTCCTGTTACCATCCTATTAACCATCTATGGTTAGAGGAGCCTATTCTGGTAAAACATGTATTCTTGCCTAAAAGTGCATTGAAGCTTATGGTTCGATAGAAAACCACCTGAAATATCTAAATCCTTAAATTACCTAAAGCTCTCTCCCAAAAGCCTGAAGAGTTAGTCATGGATAGTTAGACATGGAAGTGCCTGAATTAAAGTTTTAAATTAGATTGATTTGGTTTCACTCTGTTTGTGGAACTAATTGAAATAAATTAAAGTGAGAAGAATGTTTATCACCCTGTGCTTTCTGTAGGCTTTTCATGTTTATTATTTTCCAAGACACAGGAGCTCTACAGACTTCTGTAACTCTTGAAAGTATTCCTTTATGAAAAGACATGGCAAGACAAAGTAAGTTGAAAACCTCTGATTCCTTCCAGGTGAAGAAAGCATAGAACTGAGGTCTCTCCTTTCTTGGTAATATAACAGGATTAGGCTGTTGCATGGTAAGAAAGCAATACTTTGTTTCAAAATTTTTTTTCTTGAGTGAAAAGTTATGGCAGATATGCTGACACTGAGTGTGGTTTTGATGTAGTTTGAACACTGTTTGGCTTGGTTTCTGCAGAGAAATGCAAACACAGACAGGTGTGTTGGGATTTCCACATTATAGCCAGATAGCAGGTCTTAGGACTTAAAGCCGAAGACCATACACAGTGTGACCCAGAAGAAGCTTTACTGGTGAAGGCCAGTCACCACCAGACTTTCAACTTGCTAGAGTAGGTTTTCATGCCTCATACTCCTGGGCTTTTATGTTCACAGGTCCGTTATGTTGCATTTTTTGATTCCTCAGTACTTTTGTAAATCTAAGGACTTAATTTTTCCTACATTTCTATTTTGGGTTGTTAAGGAAGAAGTTTCTAGGTTGTTTTTTCATGGCTTCTGTTACTGCATTTCCATTAGCAAGGATGAAAGAAGAAAGGATATAAAAAAAGTGATGACTAAATCTTTTTGCTATAATTTTAAGTCACATTTGGTACAGCTGTTAAAGATATGATAATTTCACTTGAGCATTTTGTTTGTTTCTGGCTTTGTCAGCTAGTTTTATCATTGCCATAATTTATATATAATTTAAGCGAAATGTCAGTTGTAGCAAAATTATTTACCTCAAACATTTTATCTGTCACTTTGTGCTATGCCCAAACATTCTACATTTCAGAAAGCTATTGGTATGCATGTGATGGCTCCTACAAAGCCCTTCTTATCCTTCAAATATCTCTCACACCTTGCTTTGCTGATAAACAGGGTAATTGCCAATGTTGGTCTCAATAAAATATATATTTTTTGTCAGTTATTTGGCTATTTAACCTTTTGAGAGAACGAGAAAATATTTTGTTGAGTATAGATTTTTTTTTTACAATGCAGCTGTGTTTCTAGCATTTAACAAATGGAATCTATTTATTTCTACTATGATTAATTTTATAAAGGGAGATTCAAGTTGAGAAGCTAACACAAGCTGTAATTAAATAGGAAACTACAGATATCCCTAATAGTCCATGACTAGATCTATATAGATATACTTAGCCCTTCCTTATGTTAATACCACTGGCATTATGGTAATTAATTACTCTAACCACTAAACCATTAGTGAGGTCCACTAATTTTTGAACTCTTATGTTCAGCCTAAGAGACACATTTAAACACATGGAAGATTGAGATAACTCTAAGATATCTACTGGTTCCAGCCAACTCAAAAATATTAGAATTAAAAGTGTAGTTGGAAAATGTTAATTGTGACATGTAGAAGAATATAGCAAAGCTGCTCAGAAAATTATCTACTAGCCTGTGGAAATTTACCATTGTATGCAGAGTTTAAAAGTTTAGAGAACATAGGTTTTAATCTCCCAAAGGCATTTTGATTAGGAAGAGAAGTGCTTTGTCTTCTTTTTCTTTTTAGCAAAACAGACACAGAGGAATTTATAACACAGGTGTAGTAGGAATATGCAGTGGATATTTGCCCTCAATTGAAAATAAACTACTTTTAAAAAATATATTTCTTCTGTAATGTTCTTATTAACTCTTATATACTACTTGGATTTATTTTCCAAAGATGAAGTTTATAAACCTTTACACACATAGCAATAAGTAGGTTTTGCATTATGAACAACTGTGTAAATAATGAAGGTAATGTCAAAGAGTATATAACATTCAAAGCAGAGTGAGATGCAGCGAAATGAAGAAAAAAATATTTTACATTCTCTTAGTTGTAGCCAAAGAGTTTCAAAGCATACCTTGAAGCTGCTGTGGATAAAAATCTATTATGGAAGCAGTCACCTGTGAACAGTTTCTACAAAAATTGGTGAACGGCATTTATCATTCTTCAATTAAAATGTCAATTCTGATTAGATTTCCCCTCAAAACACTGTATCTTGCCACACTGGTACGATGAGAGAGACTTTCCCTTGAATTGCTAAAAAGCAAAGAGGGTATCATCGAGAGCTCCATGAGAAACAGCAAAGTCTTTCTGTAGGATTTTTCAGGTGCAAGGAAGTTAATACATCAGCTGTTTACAGCCCATAAAGTATCTATGGTTTTGATACCGTTCCTGGATGAAGGAGAAGTTCAGTCTCATAAGACTCTGGACCAAACTGTTCTATGATTAGGAGAGATGTGTCCAAGACTCACAGGTTGTTTTGATAATGACTGACATCGTACATTGGCTGTTTGGCAGAGTGGAGATTTCACTATTCATTTTTTGGTTCTTGCTTTTAATCTGATATGACACAGCTTAACAAAGCTAAGTACTAAGTGAAGAACAAGGTGTTCTTTCAAAACAAAAATTTCAAACAACACCATCTTGCTTTTTCAAGTAAGAGGTTGCCTGTCAGCCCTCAAGTCTGACTTACAGAAAAGTAAAAAAAAAGGGAAAGCTAAATGTTAAATATTATTAACAGTAACCTAAACATTTTCAGACAAACACAAGTATTTAAAAAGCTATAAAAAAATAAACTACAGGATATGAAATCATTAAATGTTTTCTTCTTACTGGTTTCCTGAAAAACTACATGTGTCCCATGTGGACTTGTGATTAATGCAGTCCAATGATTCGGAGGCATGAACCGCCATACTAATAACACTCTGTAGGCTGATCAAATTGTATCTGGACATAAATGGAATTATTTACTCTCCTAAACTGAGTTAAAATTCAAATTTTAAGAGTTATATAATGCTTTTATTACAAGGGACAAGTCAGAGTAATTATAAAGTTATAGTTACTCCATTTTTCTCTCTTTTTCCACCTTCCAATCACTCCAAATACAGTAATTTTTCCCTGTTGTTATTGTTAGAGACAGTGGTGCAGCTATGTGATTTTTTCTTTTTTTCCAGATTGACTCTAATTTTTATATTTCTAAACTGTATATTGTCAGAATCCAGTACTCTCTGGACAGGTTCTTTTAGATATTCCACACAAAGAGGGTTTAATGTTTAACACGAAATTTACTTATTTTTGAATATTTGATGTTCCATGGGATTTTGATTTTGCAGAATGATACAACAATGTAATGAAATTAAAACACTAAAACAATATAAATGTTGCAATGTACAGTTGGATCACAATAAAGACACGATTCCTGGTACTGGTCTCTAACTTCATGATGTTGTGTGTCCTCAGTCTCTGTAAAGCAATATGTGAGTTAAAGCCAGTTCAAGCCCATTGCTCTCTTCAAACTTCATTTTGCTGTTTTTTGAATTTTTAGGAGAACCACAAATGCAATGTTCTGTGCAGATCTGGCTGGCTGGGGAAAATAATACTTTCTACTGACTAATTTAGGGCAGGCCATTTACATAACTGCTTGACACAATCAACTGATACAGCCATATATCTAAAACAAAGGCTGCTCTCTGGTCCCCTTTGTGCTGTGCTTCCTTTGTAATAGCTGTGGTCACTATATCTTTTTCTGAAATTAATGAGCGCATGATCCTTGCTATAGTATTGGGTTTATATGGTAGTGGGGAGCTGTGAAGGGAGATCCATGCCCCATGCTGGACGCAGATGGCTCCAGATGGCTCCAGTGGACACAAGACACAGCTGAGCCTGTCAGGCAAGCTGGTAGTGCCTCTGTAATAACATATTTAAGAAAGGGTGAAAAGTGCTGTTTAGCAGTTGAGGGAGTGAGGAGTGAAAAAAATTGTAAGAGAAACAACCCTGCAGGTACCAATATCAGTGAAGAAGGAGCTGGGGAAGGTGCTCTAAGTGACATAGAAGATTCCCTTTTAGCCTGTGGAGAAGATGATGGTGAAGCAGATTGTCCTCCCTGTACCCTTTTGGAGGGCCAAGTTGGAGCAGAAATTGACCCTGCAGTCCGTGGAGGATGCCGAGCTTTGAACAGACAAAATACCCATTGACAAAATACCAATTTCCCTTCATGAGTATGCACACAGCAGCAGACATGTTGATGGAATTAGCAGCCAATAATTCAGATAATGACCACAACAATCATGACACCCAAAAGCATATAAATTATTTTAAAATACAAGCACTTTTAAATCAGGTTAGCAGCAAAAATATTAAAAGTTGTAAAACAGATAAGCAAGTCAGCTCTGTCAAATGCATGCAGCTTCAGTTGAATTTACTTAAAACACTGTTGGAGCATGAGACTATTCCAAACTGGGTCAAGTGTGAAACTAATTTGCTAATTAGTGCTAACTTTTGATGTATAAATCTGTATGAATGATTATGCCTAAGTGAAAAATATTTGTGCATCTCCCTTAGCACATTTCCTAGATTCATGTACTCATGCAAATATACATGTGTAGACATAAGCAGATTCTGATAATTCCCCTTCCTTCCAGTCTCCTATGAGTTTTAGAAGTTTTTTTTATAATTTATACCCTGATAACAAAATAATGGACAAATATTCATGTGAGCATCAAAGTACACAGCAACTTTACGCTTTGTTTTGTTCTCAAAGAAAAGAAAATACTCTTAAGAAGGGAAGTGATTTATGACCTCTCCAGATAGTATTATAGGGGTGTTTCACACAGAAGCAACTTACCCAGACCTGATTTTCACCTGCTTAATCACAGTGGGATTAATACCCTTATCCTTATAAAAATGTCTTGGGATGTCTTAATGAACATTAGCTGTGAGGGCACTGATATAAATTTCTAAAGCAGTTTCTGGCTGTCAAACACAGTTGTCATCTTGGTAAAACATGATACTACTGCTTGCTTGGAAAACAATTCATTATGTTTGCAATGTGCAGACAAATCAGTCTGGTGTTAAACAAATAGCAGAACAGTTCTTTACAGAGAAACTGATTAAAAATCCCGTTCTTATGGCCCAACTATATGATATGGAAAAATTGCCACATCCTTCAGAAATTCAGATCAAACTAAGACCTGTATACTATTAAATAAAATGCTACAAGAGACAAGAAAGATGTTGTACAGTGGGATTTTGTTAACTCACACATCTGCATTAATTGCAGCAAATAGCATTATTTACTATAAGGTTTTCTAGTGTTTCCAAGAATAACACCTTCTTACTATCTGTCTTATTACTTAACCAAACTGTAATCATCTGAACACTAACCTTCTAAATGTTATGTGTTCCTGGTTTAAAAGAAAAAAACCCCAAACCAAAACCAACAAAACAACCCCAAATAAACTGCATATTTTTCTGAAAGGCTGAAGGTGATACCTGGGGTTTTATCCATGTTAAAGAAATATAGAAACTTCTGAAAAGCTCTTTGTGCCTCATGCTTTAAATTATGGAGATGAAATCTGTCAGAAATCTTTTCCATGTTTATAAAAAAACAGAGTTCAACCAAATTACACATCTTGTAAAAAAAAAACAAACCACAATTAAAAAAATTCATACGTATTCAATTGAAAAGCGCAAGTCCACAGCTCTGTTCCCTAAACATTCCATCTATACTGAGCGTGTTCTGGCCAGGATCTCAGCAGATATTCATGCATCATAGCAGCTTTATGTCTAAGAATTATAAGTGACAGCAAAAGGATTGTTCCTCTTGAACAGTCAGCCAACAACTCTGTATTTGTGCTCAGGCAGCAAGAGAAAGTGGATATGGGAGATGAGGGTTCAAACTATCGTATTTGAATTCTAGTAAGGTGAAAGATATTTTTGCAGCTAGATGACTAGACAGAGATTAGGAGGTGCATAGGATGTTCCTTTTCAAGGAAAATACGTAACATGGTATAAACTGAGACACTGAAAATGGCAGCAGGATTCTGGTATATAATGTCAGGAGAGTGGTTCAGGAATCTGTGATTAGAAGTGAAGGGAAATTAGAGGTGTCTGTAAAGGATAGACAAATGTGCATGGATACAGCCTAGTAAGAAACCATAGCACTGTTACAGACTTGAGGCAGTCTGGGAAATAAAAGGGTTCATATGGTGGAAAAGAAGAAATGAGATTAGATGTAGAGCTTAGGAATGAAGATTTTTATTAGAAAGCATTTGAGCACTAATGGAAAGATACAAGTGAAGGTCAGAAGGCAACAAGGGAGCCAGGCTGAATGAAGAACCATGAGGAGAAGAAGTGAAATTTAGTGGGCAAGCTGTTAGCAGGATAGTCCTCAGCAGCATGCAGAGGTTTTATCTAGGAAGGAAAGAGATTAATGATGTAAGGAGGTATGTATGATATTTAATAGCTTTTGTTGATTGAAAACTTATGTAAATTATAGCACAGGCATAGCAATAATAAGTAGAACTACAGTTCAACAACATTGAACTATGGGACAAAACAACAAATAATAATTGGCAATTATGGCAATAAGATAATTATGAGAATGGCAGTAGAAAATACAATAATAGTAATTGTGGTGATGCATCCCCCTTCAACCTCTGGGCTGCTTCACTATCTCAGGAGTTTCTGACAGGCCTTGGCCTTTGTGTAATGAGTTGGGCAGTGAAGCTTCCCTTGACCATACCAGGAATTCCTGCATGGCTAAGGAGGGAGGTGCTGATTGTACTAGGGACTCCTGTTCCCTGGCTACAGTGGGAAGCAAGAGAGGGATAATCAGTCTTCCCCTGATGACCTTAGAACACTTCTTTCCTTGATTGTAGCCCAAGTGGAATGGTACCATTGTTACTGGAGTTTTGAAAGAGTTCTAGTAATAATGGACTAGGATTGTGGCCAGGATGGAGACTTACTGATGACTAAAGCAAATCATATTGCTTTGGACCCTATAAATACACGTCCAAAGTAAGGCTCTATGAGCTCTAGTGGTCCAGAATAGGCAGTCATTTCTTTTAAACATGTTTGTAAGTGTTCCAATTAGTACTTTATAAGAACCACCTTAAAACTTCAAAATGCTTCTAAATGACACTTTAAAAACCTTTAGATTAATACTGTTGACCAAGTCTAAGACTAAGACTAGATCCAGCCACACCTAAGCTCTATAAGGGGTTTAGAAAACAAGGGGTCTAGTCTGAACCTTGTGACTCGATGGGAGGGTCTCCCTTACTCTTTGTGCCTTTGGTCTCTGCATCAATTATCTTTAGCTTGATTTTACCTTGATTTTCCTTTGTATGCTTTATCCATCTAATAAGTAATAGAGTGAACCATGCCATCAAATTCTGTTAAGTTGTACCTTTATAAATCATATTAAAACTGCTTTTGCTAATAACTTCGGTGGTCATTCTTTGAGCAACACCAAACCACTCATTTTGCAACAGCAATCTTATAAAATAACTAATTAGATTATGTCAATAGTAGAGGATAACTAGTACAAACTCACCATCATGCTCTCATCAAAACACTAGTAGAATAGTGTTATGGGTGTGGTGGGCACCCTCAGTCCCAAATCCCTGAGTTCTTTCAACACACTTAAATTAACAAGACTCCTATCTAGGTCCTTACAGTTCACATCCATGGTACAGGGGAACAAGCAGCATCCTACTGAAGCATCAAGGTGACTTAGAGAAGGTGCTTGCCTCTATGGCAGTTGGCTCTCAGTTGATACCTGCAGTTCTGGTCCTCCTTACCATCAACACTTTAGTAGTCTTTTTGGTTGCTTTTTATTCCCTTTAAAAGACTGATTGTGTTATCCTGTTCTTGACTTCCCCAGTTTTGAACACTGATTGTTATTTTTGATGAGTTTGTTTATCAGTCTGGATATAACTGATTGCTGTGTCCTTGGTTATCATGTCCTAGTCCTCAAAATGTTCCTGTGGGAGTCAGCTCCTCAAAACTAATCAGAAATGACTGTTCCTTCTTCCTTCTTTCTTCTGCTGACATAAACACAACATTATCCCACTGTTTCTCATATTTTCTACTTATTATGTTAGCTTAGCAGTGTTCAGCAGTTCAATTCTTGTCATCCATAGATATTCCATGATCTAAAACTTAACTTTAGTCAACATTTCAGTTATTCCAGATCTATGCAGTACCAAAACCACCTGCATTAGAAAATGCCACAACAAGGCTTATCTTGATGTCAGTGGACACCTTTGCCCTACTATGGTGGCTAGCCATATGCTAAAGCACATCTCAGATCAGCTGTTCTCTTCTTGCACAATAGCAATACGTATTAAGGCCTATTGTCCTATCCAGGCTCAGCAACTCCCTTCCCTGATAAAGGTTTCAAGGCTTTTTGCCATTTTTGAATTTCTCCTTACACATGCAAAGTAGTGATTGGGCAGTAGGAAAAAGGGAAATATTAGTGGTGAGTCCAACAGAAAAAAAAAAGTAGTTACTAGTTTAGGAGAATAGATCTTTGATAAGAAAAACTCCTAGCTCATGTTGTGGAATTCATGATGAAATTAGTCCTGGGGCAAGAACTCAATTGCACTTTACAAAAAGGATGAAAACTGCCTGCAACTGTAAAAATTTCCTGTTGTTCATATGACAGAAGGCTGTGAGCTGTCGGTAGTTAAAGTTGATAATTTGTAAAAAGATCATAAAAACTGCCTTTCAAACAATCATCTGCAAATAAAATATTATGAAAATATTATTTACAAATAAATTTTGTTAAACTAAAACTTTGGCTGCCTTTTGCAGAGACAGCTGGTGACAATTTAAAACAAAAATGGAAAAAAATAAAAATAAAATAAATCATGAGTTTTTTGGCCAAACCACTTCCTCATAATCCTTGATAGTTTTACAGGTTTTCAGCATCTCTTTATGTTGGTTTTTTTTTTCTTGGGATTTTTTTTTCATTTTCTTAGTCATAACATTACTGTAAAGTTTGTTTTAAGTGGTAACTAACTCTCTTACGCTTTACTACTCTGTATTCACATGCTCTTATATTTTTCTCATGTACCTATTTATCAATAAAATGCCCTGTTTAATACTGTCGAGTATTTTTAATGCTGATCAGAAATCAGCATTTCTACTCCTTCTGACTAGAATTCATACTGACTCTGAGAGAATTGTAAACAGCTATGAAGCAGTTAGTAATGTCCCCCCTGTTGGAGTAATGAGTGTAGAACAAGAGGCATTTTGGGGTTCAATGATTAATATAATCTGACTCAAAAAGAACCTGAATTCTCTGCCTCAGGGAAAAAGAAGCCCCTCAACATATGTGAAGGCTGAATTCAGAATTCAGGTGGGATGAAGAACAGCTTATACACTAGTGCCTAGGACATCCCAAAGAAAACCAGCCAGTAATAATTGGAACACTTAGAAACATATTTACAAGAAATGACTGCATGCACCAAGAGAATATTCCATTCTTTGATTCTAAGTCCAGTGGTGGAACTAAATCAAAATGCTTGTGCTGTGTCCCTGCTGAAAAGGAACAGATGGCCTTGTTCTCTTGTACCATGAGCTGTTTTTTTTTTTTTTTATTTTGCACATGCATTTCAATAGAAGACCTTTATCCTTTTATCCTTCTGAAAAATAATTTAGGTGTGGGGATGGGGGAAAGAAAAAGAAAAGACTGTAAAATGTGGATGACAGTGACGTGAATGACTCCAGCTTTTCAAGAGATGAAGATTTCAGTACTTTATTTATTCCAAAGGAAAAAACATGTTCTACATTTAATGTGTAAGTTCTTTTTCACTGGAATCTTATTTTTTCACTTCAACACAGAATGTGTTGTACATTATAGTCATGCCCCCCACTCCTTCCCAAAAAAGCAAACCAGCAGTTTAGGATATTCACTTGGAAATGGTACAGCAGATCGTGGGTAATATGAGGAGACAGCTAAACAATAAC
>NW_009929650.1:0-6396 GCF_000696875.1 Nestor notabilis | reverse complement strand
TGTGTCATGAATTATTCTCCATTGTTCTCCATTTTCAGATACTTCACTTTCCAATATTAATGCAGAATTAATATCCATGAGAAAAACCCTTATTATAGGAGTGCAATAGTGTACATTTAAATAATGCATGTATACTCAAGCAGCCCTAAATGTTTCAGAAGCCATAAGAACCTTGCCAGACAGGAGCTAATAATGAACATTATCACGCTATGTTGATCTTTCTTACTGGGCATACTGTAAAAGATCAAAAGATAACAACCAGCTGTCCTAGCTGTATTACTTCTGTGTTGGTTCTCTTTTTTCTGAGTCTTTACAGTAACTGTGCCTTCAGCACCTATATCACACAGAATGAGTGGATGGTTCAGTTTGTTAAACAAAACTTAAACAGTTGTTCCAGTCAGGTGGAGAAAGCAAATTGACCATATTTATTATACCCAACTTAGGGAAAAGCTCTGGAAATGAAAAAAAAATCTTCAGAGTTCAAGTGATTATCCATGCCTTCCTAAAATGTGCAAGGACATAAGCTGGCTAAAAGCCAGAATTATTTGTTATCATTCTAGTTTTGTATACTTTTAATATACTTTTCTAAGTCTTGATTTCCAGACTGTTTAACCACTGTGTTCCAGTAAAAAGTAGAATCTAGAAACAATAGCCTGTGTTTAACACAAAGTTGCTTAGTTGTCCCCTTTTAATTTCAGCAAAAAAATGGTGAAAAGACAGAGACAAATGATTCAGCAGTTACAGAATAAAGATAGAAATTACTCCCTTTCAGCTTTCAGTCATTTCCTGTTTACTTAAACACTTATTTTACCCAAACCAGAAAAGTCCAAAACTGTCAACTTCATGGAATCATGTTGAAAAAGATGCAAAGATGTTCTTTAGGCGACAAATTTTGTGTCTTAAACTGCTGTGCTGTGCTGACTATAAGCTAAGATTTGTCTCAAAAAAGAACTTTGGCACTGATTATTGCTTTACCTTATCAGTAATCATAGAATCATAGAATAGTTAGGGTTGGAAGGGACCTTCAAAAGTCATCTAGTCCAACCATCCCTGCAATGAGCAGGGATATCTTCAACTTGTAAGGTCTTTCTCACCTAACCCCAGATATTTACAAAGCAGACATCTACATTACCTAAACAAACTCCTTCATGGGCAGTGGAGTAAAACAAGTAAAACAGGATACAATTTGTCTCATCCTAATGTACGTTGAAATAAGACAGAGAAATTGTGCTACAGAAGTTTCAACTCTTTGTTAGTGATCAAATATAAAGTTGGAATCAGATCATATTTAGCTATCGACACTGGTGGTGTGATGAAAATTTTAAAAATATACCTTAGTAACTATAAAATGGACATGTTTTTCTTAATACAATAGAAACAGAAATTACTTATAATAGCATCAATGGACTCTGAACATTTGAAACTTTCTAAGTTAGTCTTTAGGAAACACTTGCAATGGTGTATCAATGAATCCAGTCCTTTTATTGAAGATTAGAAAACATCATTGTTTCTTTTTTGGGTAATTATACTTTCCTTATAAATTGTTATTTGGCATTTTACCTAAATTCATTTTGCATGTTTGTGTTTTTTCTTTTTGAAAAAAAAGGTTATTTTGCAAAGGTCCATTGGATCTTTCAGTGTGGAAGACATGTTATTGCAGCAAATTATTTGTGCACTGAGATATAAAAGTGTTTATATAAATATATACATATTAATTTGTGTACAATTAGATTTAAAGGTCAATGAGGAAAGGAAATTGAGGTGTTTTTCTCATGTTATTTAAGTCTATTTCTCTATGAAATGTTGTAATAACTCTAATGGTGTTTCTTGCAAGATTATGAGTCATATTGGGAGCTTTCTATTCCTCCTTATGAAGCTGAAATTCATTCTTTTGTCCTTTCAGGCTGCACAATTGCACAGATTTTTCTTCAGGATAATATGTGCTTTCAGATTATGTAAAGGAAATATAATATTGTAGCTTTTCATGAAAGAAGCTATCCATCTGTACTACAATTAATGAACCAGAATTACTATTTTTCTCAGATCTACATTTCCTACTAATCAAGAATTTGCCACTGGGAACAGATGAAAATAATTCTTGAAAAGTTGTCCAACCTCACTGGCAAATAACTAGCATTGTGCAAGGAAGTATGGAGCTGAACTAAATGTAATAACTTAATTTTACTTTTTCTTCTTTTAATGTCTTTGGTTATAAAACAGTTTTTTGTGTTTAATTTCCTTTCTAAACCATATAGAATTGAGGTCTTATTCAAGATTCTGTTGTTAGAAAAAGAAACATTGTAACATTCCAAAGCTTTTTCATATTAAACATATTTTTTTTTTTTCCCCCCTCCTCAAAGTATTGTAGCATCCTTATTTTTGTGAGTAAAGAAACTAAGAAACTGTTAGTTGATGATGGGATCAGGAGTAAAATTCATCATCCTGTCCCTCTAGAGATATCCCCTCTACCTAAAAATATCCCTTTTCTACCTCAGCTGTCCACAGGCAAGAGTAACTATTGGCCATGTCGTGTACTTCATTGCTGATGTTCATAGAAGTGTTAGAGAGAAAGAACCACAGGAAGGCAGCAGATGGTATTGTCAAGAGATGGAGTTGCAATTTGTGCTCTTTCATTTAATACCATACATATATTTAAATAATAAGAATTATAATGAAAGAGCAGTAGTTCCATTGAATTACTATTTGGCTTTTGGTATCACTCTAAGCTTCTGTAAAGAGTTTTTGAAGTAACTGGACCCTGTCAGCCAGGGTCTAAAAGTAAAACCTGAAGTTCAAGCTGTATTTTTCAACAGAATGTTTTCAGAAATACTAAATTAAAAATTTAATATATACTGTTATATCTTTCATGCTAGAAAACAAGACTTCAGAACTCTTAGTGTTAGATTACCTACAAATTTTATTTATTTATTTATTTGTTTATAATTGGTTTTAAAGATTTTTCTTATCTTAAGTTCTTTATGCTTCAGGCAATCATCTAGAGTTCTGATGTTGGGAAACTTCAGGCTTACCTACAGCTACTTTGATGATGGTTTTTATATGTCCATATGGTAGTTTAAGTTTTTGTGCTGACTCACAATCACATCTGAAAAATGCTAATGTACCCTGTCACCTCAGCTATGCAAACAAATCTGTTCCCTCTGATATTTTGGCTTGTCCCATATCTCAAGATGCCCCTTGTTATTCTACGTGCAGGAATGACTGTAGCAAAGGAAGAATTTGTGAACATTTATGCTTATATGAATTTTCAAAGACAAACAAGTCTCTAGGAGGAATTAATATATTTTCTCAACATTAGTTACAGGCGTAGTGTCTTATCAGGACTATCAAGCCTAAAACCAAAAAAAAGTGACTGGCTTATTAATGTTCTTAGATGGTAATGGCTATGGCACATCTGCTTAGTAAAGGGAAATGCTTTTGCAACATCTTGAAAATTTGCTGCTGCTCTGGGAGACATTCAGTCTGGAAAAGGAAATAATATTGTGTTGTAAGTGACCATCAAGAACAACAGTGACTAAACAGTTCAAATTCAAAGCTAGATGTTCATAATCAGTCTGTGGCTTGAACTATATTAAACTTAACAAAAACAATGTCTTGATTCACTTCATATAAGCAATTCATTGGTAAACATTGAAATCTGATATGAACATTTTGCAAATAACAAAAAAACCCCAAGCTTGTAAAAGAAATTATTCCTAGAGTATTATCTGCCCAGATCTCTCGGTTGCAGCTTCTTGGGTTTTTATCCATGAGAAGCCATGTTTACCTCCTTTCTACATAGACTGTAAGGAAGTACATTGGAATCTGGCAGGCCACAAAAGATTTTCAAAGTGAAAGGTTTTTCATGGATACTTTTTAAACACGCCTGTTGCATATTCATAATATCATGATTTTTAAAAGTGCACATTCTTACACAATGCATAGTACTCTTGAATGACTGCTTTTAAAACAAAGGATCAATTGACATACATAACATCCAGATTTCACAGAAGGGATTCTAAACCATTCACTTGTAATTTTAAAATGTTGAATGGATCAAAGACTTCCATCAGGAAAATGAAAAAATACTTACATGAAAAAATCACAACATCCTATTGTGATTTCTCCATGTCCCAAATAATTTGTTAGCCGTATCCTGCAATGCTCAGATCTGCTCCCTCTCCTCTGTCAGGGTGAAAAATCAACTATCAGCCACAAATGAAGACTAGTTTTCTTAATCTATACCCTCTCTACCTGGAGACAAATTCTTTGACATTCTTCTCTTTCAGGTAAAAGAATTTACTGGGATGCTTCTTTGATGTTACAGGGTAATGTAAGTGCTATAAGATACTTTTACCAATAAATTTAAAAAAAAAATAATAAGAATTAAAAAGTTGCAATTCAGAATGGAAATATTCAGCATAGTATTCAAGATAGACTAAATGTAATTATACACCACTTTATTCACACTTTCAAAAAGAAAGCAAGCAGAAGTACTGATCAACTACTCTGTTGTTTTGGTATTGTTTGGTTTTTTTTAAACAGTTTCAAAGACATTTTCTATTATAATTCATTTATATGTTATACAAACAGTCAGTAAGACAGTCCCAGTGTTCATAGCAATGTACGGTTGCAAGAACTACAAAGTAGTGAGCTTGCATCATCAAGACTCTCTTTTCCATGGAAGGATGGCGATCTTAAAGAATCAGGATTCATGTACTCTGTTATGTGTTTGTGACACTGATAGGCTGAGTAGTGTAAGAGGTTTTGTCTACTACACAATATGTTGTCAAGTGAACATCTTTCTGGCAATAATTAGCTATATAAGAATTTGAGTGCCTGAAAATACGTAAGCTGAATGTCAAAAATACCAAAATCATATAATTATTATACTATGCTGGTTCTGAGGATAGGAGTGTCAACAGTCTGCCTCTCTTCTCTATTTCCTTATTTCCCAGCTGAGTGCAATTATCTGATCTTTTTTCCATGTAGGTCTGGGACCTGTTCTACAGGTTGTTCAGTGCAGGATGAAATCCTCTGTTCTACCCGCTTCCTTCCATCCTCCAAGAATCGTCTCTTGTCTCTTCCGCTTTAAAAAAGGATTTATTACTTATTATTTGTCTCCTATTTCTACGGTTTTCTAGAAAAAAGAAGTGCATTCTGATCTAAAATGATCCTCTACACCACTGAAACTGCTAAGGACCAAAGTTTGAAAGAGATACCAGATAGATGAGAATAGCAATGGGAGTATCACGTTAGGTCTGCCAGAACCAGAGCAGGACAGAGATCTACACATGACTACAGTGGCAAAAGTGCATGATAATTTTGCTATCATTCAATATATTTGTTTGAACCTGTTGTGGTTCAAGCCCAGCTGGTAATCCTAAACCACACAGCCGCTCGCTCACTCCCCTTCTCTTCCTCCCCTGCTCTCAGAAGGATGGGGAGGAGAATCAGAGGAATGTAACTCCCACGGGTTGAGATAAGAACAGTCCAGTAACTAAGGTATAATACAAACCACCACTGCTACCAATAATAATAATACGAGGAATAACAAGGGGAGAGGATACAATTGCTCACCACCCTCTGACCAATACCCAGGCCTACCTGAGCAGCGATCTGGGCCTTTCGGGTGACTCCCCCCAGTTTCTATACTGGGCATGACGTGCTGTGGTGTGGAATACCCCTGTGGCCAGTTTGGGTCAGGTGTCCTGCCTCTGCTTCCTCCTGGCTTCCCCTCCTCCCTGGTAGAGCATGAGTCTGAGAAAGTCCTTGGTCAGAGTAAACATTACTTAGCAACAACTAAAAACATCGGTGTTATCAGCGTTGTTCCCAGGCTGAAAGTCAAAAACACATCACTGCACCAGCTACTAAGAAGGAAAAAAAAAAAAAAAGACTACTGTAGCTGAACCTGGGACAGCATCCACCCCTTATTCCATACCACTCATGTCATGCTCAGATCCCACATTTTTCAATATACCATCGGTTTTGTATCATGTGTATATATATATATATGTATATATACACCCAAACCCAAAGAGAGAGATATCATTCCTTAGTCTGTGAACCAATCCCTATAAAGCTGCTGAATTCATCCAGTCCATGATGTCAGGCTCCATTTCCTGTAACAGTCTTTCAGGGCAGGAGGGATGGTGCGTAGTGTTGGGTTGTTGCCTGCTGATGACGCTGCCAAACTCATCTGGTCACTGCCGAGCTCATCCAGTTTCATCAAAATTCATTCTTTGCTGGGATGATGAAAGTCAGGATCAGTTCCTGTATTGGATGTTTTCCCCCAAAATTAAATCCCCTTGAGGTACACATCGGACTTCCCCATCTTCCCACATTACCCACCATGTACATCCATGTCTCTGAGCAAAAGCAACCCCTCGAGTGGGTTTG